>NW_009195002.1:0-20369 GCF_000690835.1 Fulmarus glacialis | reverse complement strand
CGGGAGGGTGAAGAGAAGCGCCGTCGTGCAGTTCCTGCTTGGGGAAGCGTGTGTGTGCGGGTGTGTCCCGTAGTGTCCTTACGGAGACTCGGGGCAGAGACGCGCTGCGAGCTGTCACGCAGGTCTCGACGCTCCCGGCCGTGTTTTCTTCTCTTTGCATTGCCTTGCGCTGGTGGTCGTGGGAGAGGGATCATCCCAGTCGTGTCCAGCCGCTAGAAGTTTTTTTTTGCTGCGTTTTAATGACACGGTGTTTTCCGAACTCTGTATTTATATGTATTTTTCTTCCTCTAGGTATCTTTTGAGAACCCGCTTGATCCAATATGGCTTTGATTAGCCGAAAAAGTTTCCAGTTTTATTCATCCAGCATACCAGCAAGCAGGTCCATTTTGATCACCCTAAGCAAAAGGTTGAGCTTTATCAGTGGGCAGCGAAAGCCCCAAAACTGTAGCTCCGTAGCCATGAGGATGCTGTGTTTCAAAGATAAATCTCAGTATATGTTTTGTAGAAAAAACCATGTACAACTGTGGATACAGTCTCTTTCTGTTAGTGAAACTGTGCATCTTTGTGGACATGCTGGGAGCAGTCCTAAATCTGATAACGGGTGGATGGATGAACAACTATTTTTCAAGAAGTTGAACAGCCTTTGTACATCTGAAGAGATTTTTGACTTTCTTAGCTCTCTGGAAGTCATGTCTGATACTATGGCATCAGGAGCCCTGCAGAGGATTTCTGAAGTTGAGGTGGATGACAATGGTCTGAAAAACCCTGAAGGAGTGTTAGGGAATGAGGTTTTCAGGGCATTATGCTTCCAGTTCGAATTTGAATCCTCAAAACTGTCAAACACTGGGCTGCTGAATGCATTGCAAGCTTTGATAAAACTACGTATAGATCCCCAGAGTACACTGATGGCGAGCTTGCTTTCAGAGGGTGAGGAACGGCTTGGTAAAGGACAGTTGACTCTTGAAAATCTTTGTGCTCTTGGAGAGAGTTTGCTTGAGTTGGAAGGCCCAAGTTGTGCGGCACTGGAACAAATTGTGAACCACATGCAAGAAAAAGACATTGAGAAGTGGAGTCCTCAGGAAATGGTGATGGTTTATAAGTTGCTGCAGGTGACTGTCAGGAAAGGGGAACAGTACCAAGACTTACTAAACAGAATGAACAGTGTCACTTTAACCATAGTTTCCCAGCTAAGCCCAAAGTTCACAAGCATAATACTGAATTCACTGGTTGTTCTTCATCAGACTCAGGCAGTTCCCTTAGTGACAGCACTGTGTAAGCATTCTGTGAAGCATATTCCATATTTCACAGGTGAAGAACTAGTAAATGTACTGGAAGCCTTCCTGTACTTTGGACTTCGTGAACAAATTTTTACAGAGGCACTGGAAACACATGTTCCCAAGTCCATCTTTACCATGCATCCTCAAACAGTCAGCAAAGTCATGCAGTATTGCTGCCGAAAGATGATCCTTTCTAAGCCCATCTTTGATGCAGTGGCAGAAGATTTCATTTCCGATTCTGACAGATTTACCACTGACCAGATTGCTGAGTGTATTATACCATTTGGGACTCTTAACTATCTCCCTCCAAGTGCTTCTTCCTTGTTTAGGAAGCTTGAAACTGTCCTGCATACTCGCTTTAGTCACTTTCAGCCTCACGCCTTGCTGAACCTGCTGCACTCATGTGTTCTTATTCAACGTTATCCAGTAAATTTTCTGCCAAAAATATTTAGTCCCTATTTTCTGCAACAGCTTCAAGGTAAGGAGCAGTGTTTCTCTTGCTACGTTCCACATTTCTGTTTACGTGGTGTGTCTTTTGTCAAGAACCTATTTGTTATCAATTAATCTGTCAAATCAACAATGACCTGATTAAGGTGACTGCAGAATAGTGATCAGGAGGCCGAAGATTGTTGCTTCCTTGTCACAGTTGCAATTGTCTTTCAGTTTATATCATTTAGAGGAGTTTGAAAATTGCCCTGTACAATTTTAAACAGAGATTTGAAATCCCTTCAAAATTTTACTGCAGTTAATCCTTCTGCTTTTCTAAAAAATACTGACCCTCCGTTTTTCCCTATGTTTGCCCTTTATCTCATACAGGTTTTAGATGCCAAGTTATTCTGTGCAGGAATGTGTTACTTTTAACTCTGGTGGTTTAAACTTCTTCGCCTATGCAGTGACCGATGTGAATACTCACACTGAAGTGAGACTCTGTTACTATGAGACTGGTAGCACTAGGAAGGCTAGTGAGAGTAGTTATTACGGAACTAACAAGACTGAGACCAAAAGTGGTAGATTTTTTTAATGACAATGATACTTGGAATGATGCATGAGTGATGTAAAATACAGTTTAGTGATTATGGGTTCATTTTTCTCTAAATTGTTGCATTGTAATGACTGCCACACGAGGGATGTGGTGTAAAGGTGGAACACTGGATAGTGAGTCCTGAGACTCGGCTTTTATTCTGGGTGTAGCCCCCCATTTGCTTTGCGGCTTTGGGAAGTCACTTCACTTTTCTGTATCTTTTTCTTCCCCCACAATTGTTTGCCTTGCTTACTTGGATCTCATACGAATTAGGGTTGAGTCGGGCTCTTAGGCATTTTACTCGGGCTAGCCCAGGGGAGGACGTGTTTCAAAAAACAATAGACATACTAGTGGTACTGATTGTGAAGCTAAAATAATTACTTCTGCTTGTGCACTGCTAGTTAGATTTAAGATTTTGCTGATTTAAGATTTTCACAGTCCTCTGTGACTTCACATAATCCTTATTTCTGGGTATCTTCCTAAACATCCAAACCACTCTCTTTCTGAGCCTCTAAGGGCAAGGTACACGATCACAGTTGTCAGAAAACCTGTTCATAGCCTTTAAAATTGGGACCAAATTCTAATATGCAAGAAAAGTTACAGTAACTCTTTCACAGCTTACTTATAATTGTGTTACTAGCAAGCTCACCTATTACTACAGAAATAATTCATTGTTACATTTTAAAGAATAGTCTAAAAATCCTTATAAACTTTGGTGAAAATTAGTACAAATTCTAGAGAGAAGTGAGGTGAAGTGTAGCATTGGGACAAAAAGAATTTAAATTACTATTATTGATAAGCACGTGTTACAATTATATACACAGAACTTGTAAATCTCAGGCAGTACAAAATGTGTTTTTCAAATATTATTTTGCCTTATGATTCAAATAAGGTCCATTGCACACAAGATTCTAGCGCTTTGTTCCTTACCTTCCGTCAGGCTGCATCGTGTCCAGCTTTTCAGGTGGGGGTATGGTAGAACCAGGTATGGGCTTCTGCTGTCATCTCTTCTCTTCTTTCAGGATAAGGATTATATTCTTGCTTCCAAATTGGTTGTATTTCTCTTTCATACTGTATTATGATCAGCTTGTGAAAACTGAAAAGGGTAAATGCATAAAGCTGAAAAAATTAATTTGCAGTGCATAGTTGTTGGCTTAATTAAAATAGAAGTGAGATGTGAAATAGTGAAATGTAACAACATCATAAATGTGAGCAGTTAAGGATAGGCTGGTATGGTTTTTTTAATTATCTAGGTAAAAATGTAACTTGAATTCTAAGGCTCACATATGTTTTAACAAGGCATAAAGATTGGTGCCTCGTCCTGGTTTTTAAATTACTTTTAATCTAGAACCTGATGTGGTTATGTGATGCTTCTTCCCACTGGCATCCTGTCTGCCGACTACACTTCTCTGGTGGAAGCTTTCTGTGCCCATCTTTGTTCCGCGCCCTCAGCTCCTTTGCTTTCCACCTCTGAGCGAGCACTACAGTCCATCCTTGGCCCTACGTCTTACCGTACTGAGGAAAACATTACGAAATTTAAGAATCTACCCCATGGTTTATCCCATCTTGCTTAGGAGGTCTCAGAGACTGCTCACCCGCTGCTTCCAAGACTGTCTTGTCTGCAAGGGCTGCCTTCACCTAATTGTTTTTTGGTTTTTTTTTTTCCCCAGTCTAGTAAGTTTCTAGAACATGCCCCATGTGATAGCCTGTCCTTGGCTGTAACTGTTACCTAATCCAACACTTTTGGACACAAACCTGCTGTGAACAACACAGTTGTAAGCTATAGATTTTAAGTAATTCTGTGTTAGATAGTAAAGCATATTTAGCGGCATTATAGGGATATATAAGCTACGCCACAAAGATGAGTGACTTCTCTAGATCTCAGCTAAGATTGCTCTGTTAATAAAAATACATAGAAGATCAAGTTTTCAAAGTAATTAGAAACTTTGGTCACTCAATTTTTAGCTGTTCAACATAAAATACCTTAAGAGGTTGATTTTTAGGAAGCAGATATTCCTCATATCCTAAAAAACAGAATGTCTTTTAAAGTTCTCAAGCTGATACTTTGAAAATGAGAAACCTTATAGTACCAGTTAGTTTGAAAATGTTCTTTTAAATCAATATAAAGGTATTCTGCTACAGTGGTCAAAATTCAGAACAGGAACTTGAGAAGATGAGCTGCATGATTAGCATCTTATACCACGTCAGGATTTTACCATTCTGTAATAATACTTTGCACGTAATATGAAAGATTCTTCAAGTATACGCTTGTAGACAAATCTCCAGAAATTATTCAGTATTATCCACTACTTTCAGATAAAAAAATCTGAGTGAAACAACGGATTCCTGGGATTATAACTTGGGGAGAGGGGGTTGTAGGAAGAAGGAAATGGGGTATTTCTCCAAGCCCTCAACTCAAACTTATTCCTCCCTGTAGAACGTCCTGCATCTCTCAGATCGTCATTTTTTTGTGAAAGAGTATGACAGTCTTAACTAAGATCTTGCTGGCTTAATATTTTTTTTATGTTGATGATATTTCTGTAAATCATTGCCTCATTTTTCTAACTACGTCATTTCACAACTGATCTTTCTGTTCATTCAAATCATCAAGGATGATAATGATCAAGTAGCTTGTCTGCACATTAAACTGAATAGCTTTTCCTAACTTCTGCATGATCGTTTGTGTAAAGATACTTTGTTGAAGGTACACCTGAAAGCCTGAATATTTTTGTTTCAGCTCAGCCACCTGGTTTGGACAGAATTGTTATCTCCCGGATAACCCAGCTTTTTCTGACTGCAACCCTGGAGTGTCCATTTTATGAGGTATGGTACATGTGAAACCAGAACTGATGTTAGCAAGAGGTGATGAGGTGATAAGGTGATTAGGGCCCTGTTGATAATTAGTTGAAGACTGTCTTTCCTATAAAAACATTGGCATTGGATGAAACAGCTTGCTTTTTTTCTTGATGAAAATGTGAAGCATTTCTACCCGTTTGATTGACTTGATATATTTGTATGTTTGATGGAACTGACTAGCTCTAAGTTAAAGTGTTTTTTGAGTATGTCTGAGTACTTTTCCAACAACTATTCCTTTTTTATGTTTGACTTGTGAAGTCTTGGAGAACAGAAGAGATCAGGCACTTTAATGCTGGCCTAGCTGCAGAGGAATGGAAACAGTTGTGCATTTCTCATGAGTGATACGTTCAGCATGATAGCATGGAAGCTTGCTGAGGATATTCTGGTGGTTGGTTTTTTGTTTTGGTGTTTTGTTTTTTTTAAGTTTCTAGCAGATCATACCTCAGACTGTAAGTCTCTCAATAGGCATGGCTTTGAAATGCACAGAATATGTTGTGCTACATTAATATGAGTTAGCAAAAAGGTTTATCTCCCTTTTTATTTTCTTTGATTTGGTTTTCTGTCATTATGTAGGGTCCCAAACGCCTTCCAAAGTATCAAGTAAAGGCTTTTCTCATGCCTCACAGTTCCCTAGACGTTCACCTCCTCAAAAGGGTGAAGACTGGATTACTTTATTTACTGAAAAAAAGAATATATTTTGCATCAGAAGTATCAACACCATATTTCTATACAGTTGGTAAGTAACTAACTTTAGATTAATAATAAAATGTGTACTTATGCTGAAAAAATTTCAGGCCCAGTTATTTTCCAGAAATAAAAATGATTGATTTTATTCCCTTTGTGTGCATTCTAAATTGTGCAAATATGGAAAAAGTAAACTGGAATACAAAACACTGTAGAAGGTCTGAAATGGGGAAACATTATGGGAACTTTAAGTAAATGCATTTTCAAAGTGAGAAAGAAGAACAGGGAGAGAAAAGAACTGCAATAGTACTTGGAATTTACACAGCCGGTCTGCACTGAAAATAGCTTCTAACTCTTGTATTCTGTATTTTTACTATCAGCTCCCCTTTTACTTGTCCTGTAAACAATTTGTATAATATAAAGCAAAATGAGGCAATGCCACTCGCCTGATCTCTCTGGTTTGGTGGTGAGTAGAGAAAGGGAGAGCTGGAAGGTTGTCAGCCCTCTGTCCTGCTGGGCTCCTCTCCCCTTAGCAAGAATTGTTGACTACATATAGTCAGTGGGGGTTCGTGGACTGAAAGAGAGGAATGGGCAAAACAGAGTGTTTCACGCGCCAGGAAAGGAAACAGAGAAGGTAATGATGAGGAAAGATGTGTGCCCAGGAGGGGTGGAGGATAAAGAAGGTGTTGAGGGAAGGGTCCCTTGGACCCCATGGACATTGTAGGGATGAAAAAAAAAATCAAGAGGGAGGGATGACTCTAAAATTACTCTGCATTTCAGCTTCCACATGGGGTTGAAGTTGGCAGGGTGTAGGTCCCAAACTCTGTTTGCAGATTGACATCATCTATAAAATTAGGGAATTATTGAGAAAAATAAAAGGAGGGGGTGGAGACAGAGAGAGAGAGAGAGTGAGAGTGAGAGTGTCTCTCCCCAAAGCCCTCAAAATTCCAGAGGCCCTAGCCAGCCCAGCAAAGTGCCATTTAACTACGTTATGGTTTTTAGTGGACTTGGAGTACTACTTTGCTGTAGCATTATGAAAGGCTGAAGTGTTACTAATTATCACTCATTTGTTTTAAATAGTCTATACACATCTTTTGCAAGCCTCTGTGATTCAGAAAAAAGTATTGCAGTAGTATTTTACATTATTTTATAAAACAACGAACTGTAAGAGGATGAGAATTACAGTAAACAGTTTGTTATATGAAATGAGTTTTAATGTCACTTCTCTTTTCATCTATACTAGATATTGAGATTAAATTAGATGAAGAAGGTTTTGTATTGCCTGCTGCCCAATGTGAAGAGGTACACAGACGGTAAGAGAATAAAAGAAACCACTGGCAAAATGTTAACATTGACAAAGAGCATTCGGGGTGAAACCCCAGCAAAATTTAAGCTAATTGGAGTTTTGCCATTGACCTCAACAAAGCTAAGGTTTCACATTGAAACCACTGGCAAAAGGACAAAGTTGGCAAAATTAACAATCTGCACTTTTTCCTCATTATTTTGCCTCCTGACTATAGTGTCAGACAATTAGTGTCTTTATCCAGTGACAGTCAGGATCAAAGTGATCTTGATTTGGCTTATAGTAATGTATTTTGATCTTCTGTAATTAATTTTCAAACTAAAACCGAATTAATTCTAATTGAGCATGTCTGCATAGATTTAACACAGTTTAAGCCAGTTTGAGCTCACAAATTTACTTCTGTAAGGAATCCTGTGTATTGAGGATATTTGCTACAGATGCTGTTTTTATTGACAAATGCATAGGTGTTTAAAAAATATGTTAAACAAGGATTATTTTGAGAAACCTTGGATACAAAGTTAAGCAACCTGCCTGTGGGGTATTTGCAACTGCACTTCTGTGGATAAAGCAAAAGTCTTTGGAAAGGTTATGTTTTCTCCAGCTTAACCTTCACAAGACTCACAGACTAATATAGGTTCTTTTAAAAATCCCATGCTTAAATGTTTAAGAATGGGCTTTGATTTTTTTTTTTTAAATTACAGCTTTCATGTGTAAATAAGGTCAAAATATACTTAACATACTGAAAATTTAAGCAACCTTTTTGCAGTGAATATACAAAATTTGGTTTATGTTGATGTGATTTTTATCACCAAGGAGAAAAAATACAGTTATAATCTATGATGGTGCCAACCATACATACAGGTTTAACTTAAACAGATTTAGTTTAAACTTAACTTAGCTTAAACTCTAACAGGTTTAACAGGTACACTAATAAGTTGAATAAATTTAGCTGCTGAAATGTTTTCAAGCTGAGACAAGTATTTTGTATGGTTTTCCTTCTAGAAGAATTCAAAACAGTTTACCAATAGTAGCATTAAAAATATCAAACTCTTCTTAACTTGTATGGTAATTTTTGTTCAGAGCATATAAATAAGCTTTTCAGTTTCATTAAGCTTCAGGCTTTCCCCCTCCCACCCTTAAATTGAGTGATTTAAATTGTCCTGAACTAGGTAACTCCCATCTTACAATATCTAATTCTAGGAGGTATTATTCTAAGAGGGGAGGTATTATCTCATGCTTCTTAGGAACTGCAGTAGTTGTGGTGATTAAAATAACTGATTTTTTTTTTTTTTATACTACACTTGTGCTTGATTTTAGAATTGCCCTCTGTGTTGATGGTCAAAACAGATTTTGCGTTAATAGCCACAATCTGTTGGGAGAAGAAGCTATTAAACAAAGACATCTTCAGTTACTTGGTTATGAAGTTGTGCAGGTAAAGTCCAAAGACAGTGGTTTGCTTTTGCTGTGGCTAATAAAACAAGTGAAAAATGATTATTTTATAATGCTTAAAATTGTAGTGGCAATTACTTCCCAAGGCAGATGTAGTCTTGTCCTTTCTATATTATGTACTCTCTGCCTAGCTTTTGCCTTTTTGAGGGTTTACAGAAATTCCTTTTTCTTCCTTGGATCAATTAGTATATTCTGCCTGTGTTTTCACCTGCTTTGAAAGAGTACTTCTCTGCAGTGATTAAGATTCAAATCTTGACTTAAAGGAAAATGTTGTCTAAGAGTTCAGTAGAATTGGGATTTTTAATTAAATACTTTCTAAAAAAGGTCTGAATTTGGAGTTTAAAAAGAGGAGTTTAAAAAAAAAGGAACTGCTTTGTATTGTAAATAATATTTTCACAACAGAGTATATGCTTTATTTTGCCTGTTGAATTAATAGGGGTATTTTTATCTTTAAACATACTTTGGACCAAACCAGTTACTTCTGGATTTTTGAGATTTTCTTTTCCATTTATAATCA
Source organism: Fulmarus glacialis (assembly GCF_000690835.1). NCBI lineage: Eukaryota > Metazoa > Chordata > Aves > Procellariiformes > Procellariidae > Fulmarus > Fulmarus glacialis. Next base: position 11,262 of record NW_009195002.1, on the reverse strand, counting down.
CTTATCACATAAGCCTAACTCCGTTATATTTAACTTAGTTTAAACTGTAATGGATATAATTTTGCTTTACAATAATCTCTATTCAGGTGATTTACAGATCAATAATACGCTTAGGATTAAATGTTTAATTTTAAAACAGACAAATCTTTGATGTGTAGTTTTACATCTGCTTAATGAACATCAATCTTACCCAGTTGTTTATTAAAAGGTATTTCCAGCAGTCATTTTTGTTTTGTTTCCAGATTCCATTTTTTGAGATAGAGTGTCTACAAAACTGCGGAAAAATGGCAGAATATCTGCACAAAAAAATCTTTCCTCATACATACTACGGACTCGGTGCTGACACTGGAGAATAATGCTAAATCACAGTTTGACCTCCTGTACTATGAAGTGTAAATATTGTGCATGGAAGAACAATTCTGTTTTCTAAATAACTCCACCTAAGATAATTTGAGTTTCTGAATGTGAGACCTTCCAATATTTGGAACAATTGACATGTAAAGGGTAATAAAGAGCAACATATTTTCTTAAGTTTTGTGTAAATATTTATTATAAGTTAACAGATGTAAGTGCCAGACAGTCAGTGCTGCATTTCCGTTGTATTTTCACTAGTTCTAACTCACAACTGCAAATGGACAGATGTGACTATTCAAGGATACTGGCTGGTGCTGAATGTCCAGAATGTGCCATGCTACCTACCAATCAGGGCTTTTCTTGACAGTATAAAAAGAAATTGTGCAATTTACTCATAGCTGTTCATGTGCTTTCCCAAGTGTTTCATAAAACTAAAATTTGCAGTAGTTGCACAAGCAGTATTGGCTTACTGCTCATACTTAAGAGATGTAGAGTGCTGTTCACTAAATAGCAATGCCTTACAGAAAATGAGAGCATTTTTATTAAAAAGATTTGCTTTACTTTGTAAATCCTTCACAGGGATTTACTGCCACAAGGTAGTGGACTTGCACAGCTGTCTCTGTGGGGGCCACCCTAGATTCTGGGTATGCACTATTTGTACTTTTGTCTTTGGTGGCAGTTTTAGCTAAACTGGCTAAATGGGGTCATGTATGCGCTCGAGTACCTTCAGTTTACAGCCTGCCATTCAAGCCTAAACTGAAACTTGGTTATGCTCTGAAGCTCAGAAGAACTGTGTCCTATGCAGTCCTTTTTTATGTATAAATTCTGGCAGAAGGGTGGAACTGAGAACTGGAACCAGTAACCACTTCAGCTGGAAGAAGCATGCCCTAACTTGGGTCAACGTGTTGCTTTACAGATGGATGAAGGGACAATAACATAGCCTTAGTTCTGATCACATAACGTATACTTGATGAACTGCCATGTAAAACACATTTTCAGGTTAGCTTGTGCATCCTGTCCCATGTGGAATTATTACTTATCAGTAGCAAAACAGAATTCCCAGCATCACGTGGTTTGATTTGAACTGTTATGATTTGATACAAAAAAGGTGAAACTTTTATATCCTTGAAGTTCTATGTATTTCACCAGTAGATACAGAACATGGCCATTTTTTCCTTCCAAGGCTACTGTTAATAATTTGTGAGTTGTGGGTGTCCGTTAATTGTCCCAACAATCCCTGGAGATTTTTGGATGCAAAATCCAGATCCAAAATATGATTTACATTGTGTCATGCTGTGCATTGTGTTCATGTTAATTTTTTGCATGTATAAAACCTTTACTCACAGTAGTATATCAGCACTGACAAGTGAGGGAGCACCAAGAGGTTATGAGATACTTTCCAACAGTGTCATAGGAAGCTTACAGCACATGGCTAACCTAACAGTTGTCATCCTAGCAAAAGAGAAATTGAAGGAGAATGACTGAAATGTCTTTGCAGACATTTATAAGGAACTTCTCCCTAACCAGAAGAAATCGTCAAGGCATTCTTTTGACACTAACTAAGCACTGAAGGGAGAAGTCAACCACTCAGAAGTGAATGAGAAACAAGTAGTAGGAGGAACAACCTGTGAAAAGCCTTCAAAAGTGAGGAGGGATGAGAAGGGACTAAAAGAGAAGAGGTGACACTGGCAAAGAAATGAGAGAGGAAAACTGATACTGGTGTCGATGACTCATGTCTTTCTCCGCGGTGGAAGTGAGCGGGTGATGCTTATTTCTTACACAGGCCAGAAGGTGGTGGTGTTCTCAAACAGATTTGATTTCCCGTATTTTTTCAAACACAGATGGTTTGTAAATACTACTTAAAAGGAGTAATTTGTACTGACTGTCCCAAACTAAAAATAACCTGTCTAGAATATGGCCATTTTCCATCTCATTCTTCACTACTATACATTTGATACTGATTTTTGAAAAAGTGTCAGAAAACATTTCCTTCTCGCTTTGTTCTTACTGTGATTCCTTTCATTTAATGCTGCTGGATTTGTTTAACGAAGTATTTATTGTTGAAAAGGAATGTGGCAGTTACTGCCATCTTGTCTCTAGCTCATTGAATATAGAGGAACTTGCAGGTCATGAATAATGAAAGTAATAAACACCCCTCGGAACGGGCTGCTCTGCCGTACTCTGCTTCTCACATCATGCCAAACAAGTGCTATTGATTGCCTAATTTACCACTTATCCAGGCCCCAGATTAAGCAGTTCTTTGGTTTTATTATTTTTTACTAGGTGACTCACTGTGTTCACAAATGATACAGGTTTCCTATGTGTAAGTACCTGACAGAACTCCAGTGTCCGTCAAAGCTGTGGACTTCCAGTCCTTGTTCTGGTATGATCAGTCTGGCTGTTGTTCCTTTCTGAACAATACTGCCTCAGCTTTAAACAGCAGAAGGATCAGTGGCTCTTGAGAACCAAACTGATGCATACCCTGCAGGAGATACTCCTTCTCCTGAAATTACCTTATAACTTTAGTACTGAATTCAGTGAGAATACAAAGCACTAAATGTTTAAGCAGGTTTAGACATTTACTCTAAACGTGCTTTTTAATGACTACTGCTCAAATCCTTGTGTTTTTTCCATCCTTTCTACCAAACTATTTAGTGCTTGTTCTCCTAGTATTATTTTTTTTTTCTTTTTTTCAGCATTGGATACAGAACCAAAGATGATTTTTCTTGTGACACACTTGAACAATGCCTCAGATACTATTCGTACAGTAAAAGTCAGCGAAATGGATGTCTGAAATCAGCTAAGCCCAGATTTTGTCTATTTAAATGCTAAGTACTCAGAAGTTCCCTTTAATTCGACTTCCACTTGAAGACTACTGAAACTGCTAAGCACTTCTCTAAGTCAGATCATTTCTTTCCCTGCCGATTTATGGGTAAGCCCATGCATTTTGGAAAATCTGGGTTGAATCCCCGTTTCAGCTGTTGTGCAGATAAATAACACCTAGCAATTTTGTAGCAATACTGTAAGGATTAAGAAGTCAGTGACCATTGATACCCTGAGGTGCAAGGTGACTTAAATGTTAAGTCTGTGAATAGTTGTTATATAAAAGCACTGCCTAAAATAGCAGAGAAGCAGCTGTTGACCCAACAGGTCTCATTTCCAGTCTTGTTACCTAAAATGTTCAGCTCTTGCTGATGCTTTTCTTTATAAAATTTTTATGAGACTGTAAGGAGAAGACATGCATTTGAAGCAGCATGAAGAAAAGTACAGCTGCTATTTCATCCTATTTTTAATCCAAATCATTCTCATTAACTAAAATGTAGAGAAAAAGGCAAAAGCACCATATTGCTTTTCGATGCGAGGTCAGGTTTTTTCCACATAAATGTTGCTGGTAATGACAAGTACAAGAGACTTAGCATGGCTCCAGGCTTGGAGAAGGTTTTTCCAATAAGCAGGTGATGCCGTTTTTCCTGTAGAATTCTGCCTGCACGTGATTAATCCTTGCGTGATCTCTGATCGGCTGCTCTATGGGCTTATTTATGCGTCTCCCATACTCTGAAGATGACAAAACAGCGACAGGTCTTGCCATTTCCTGTGAAAATATAAAATTCTCCTTATAAGAAAATCACAGAACGAATACTTGGCAGTTATCTACTGCTAAATGTGCTGTGGCCAGGGGCAAAACAACAGACAGAACTGTACAGCATCTGCTATACGGATGTATATTTATTTAGCAGTGATCTGCACTCTTACTGTTCCATCCCTGACCTAGTTTTTTATGTATATTAATAAACCATGAATGTATTACTAGATGACAAGGCGGTAAGATACAGAGCCATGCCATGAGTTACTGTGGACTGATAATTTTTACACGCTCATGCACACACACACACACACTCACAGAGGTGATTACCCTGTGATACTGGCAAACTAAATGCTATTTTACTGGAAAGTGGCACAGATTTTATTTTCATTCTTATTTTTCTTGTGCTCTGACTTGCATGATTCATTTGAAAAATAGGAGACATTTAATTTGTACCCCTTGTTACAGGAACACCTACTCTGCTTGCACAATTCAGTGAAACCACCGCATGAAAAAAATCAAAGCCTAAAGAAAAACCTTGGGCAACCACTAGTCCATGAAAGCTTTCCCTGAAGGACATAAAGCATATACTACTGTATTTTTGCACAATGAAAGGTTTTACTAAAAATGCTTGTAGCTGTAAGATTACAGAAATAACTGCTCTGCAATCATGGAAAGTGGACGTGGTGAAAAATAACCTGACCAAGAAAAGATTATTTTAAGCTTATTCTTAGTAAACTGCACTTTAAGTGACTGTGCCATCACTATCTGCAATCTGCAGTTCCTTCCTGTGCCACGGCAATGGGGAGCTCTGGAGTCAGAAGGGAAAGACAGGATTTGTTTGTTTTTCTTTCCCTTGCCAAAGGTATCAGGCTGCTTGTATGTCTGTGCACTGGCTAACACAGTAAGCCTTGGTCCCCAGTGTGTTTGTGTGTTTGCCTAGTCTTACGATACAAATATCTACAAGGAGAATCAAAATGTGGACGCCACACCACAGTTCAGGTGCAAACATACGACTTCTTTGCTACAACAGACGCAAGTCTGAGCCATATCAGCACTTACGATAGAACCTGTGAAGCACATCAGCCTCTGCATTTCCTGTGAGGATGAAGGTGGGAGCATAGATCCGAGGGGTTTCACAGCAGGGCAGTCAGATGTGAGACATTTCCAGACTCATGGACAAAAGTAGACCTGAGATTCTTGGGAAGACGCTGCAAACCCTTTTTTCAAAAAAACCCCAGAAAAGCCCACTCCAAAACAACTGTTCATCCCCCAAGTCTCCCCCTATCCTTCCTGCCTACCTTGTTCCACCCCATTAAAAGCTATTCAGTACACCAACTTATAACCCCACCAGAACAGAAATCAAGTCAAGAGTGGCAGGCAAAAAATAAGACCATTTCTTCCCCACCCCCAGTTGTGCATAAATGTTGAAAAAGGAGAAATGACAGAATCTTTGTACCATCAAGAAAGACTTTGCTGGCGATACAGGGTTTACAGTGCTAACGACGGGCAGCAGTATGTAATTCTGATAGTCTGTGTTCCCTTTAAGTAAATAAGATTCAGTTTCAGCATCCTTGGTAGCACAGCGCTGACTGTGCACGGTGGCATTTTATCTTTGTGGGTTTGGCATTCAGCAGATTTCAGGTTTTCCAACAGTTGGCTGGGAAGCGCCCCGCCACTTGCCTTCGCAGCGTGTAATTCTAGCACTGTTAACGCTTGAAATCAGCAATGGCAGCCTTGTGCAAACACTCCACTGCAGTCACTGTGCTACGTGTAACTAAACCGAGTATCTGTGACTGTACTGTTGGATTCCCTGGGTGTACCCAGGCTCTCTGCAGGAAATGAAGGGCTTATTTGCAGAGCTTTGTTCTTTTCCACTTCAAGGAAAGGAGTGTACCATGGTGGATTCAGCCTGCCTCCTTTCAGTATTGTACTAGAAAGATGTTGATAGTGGCCTTTTTATTTATTATGTTTTATTATATAGTTATTATTATATAAAGTCTGTGAGGGCCACTGATGTAATTAAAAAGCAGGAGTTGAGTATGTGACCTATACTTAGTTATGGGTAAGTCCAGTGTTGGGTGTCATCACGTGCAGGAGAATCATGTTGCAACATTTAACAGCTGTGGGTTTGATGTGTCTCCATGCTAATTAAAGGGCTGGATTAAGGGACACCTGTTCAGGCAGCCTCCCTTGCGTACACTGCCCAGCAGAGCTGGTACGAATTCTGGCCCATACGCGTTTGCTTTAGGAAGCAATCTGGTAGGAAAGTGAGTTTTGCTGATACCGAAAGGACACAAGAGCTCAGTAAGAAACCTTAACTCTGCATTGATAAACTGTTTCTACACAAATTTCCCAGCTGGAGGTTGGGCTTGGTATTGGGGGAGGAGGGTTGGCTTTGTTTTTTTTAAATAAAAAGGCTCATTTTTAATTGAAGTAGTTATTTACATGGCTTTTGGCGTCACGCAGATTTGCAGTTGAGTTACTAGGCATGAGCAGGTGATAGTAATGGGCGCTCCTGAGATTCCTTTGGGAGCACCTAATACTCCCTGCACTGTCTGATAGTGCTGAAGGGCATTACGGCTATGCACTGAAATGTCTGGCACATATAGCTGCTAGTGAGAGGAATGGCAAGCAGTGGCCTTTCTCCCAAAATCTCAACAGTTTTATTACACATCAGTTACAATAATTTTAACTTTTGTCTCTTTCTTCCTTCTTCCATCTCTATCGTATATAATCACCAATACAGGCAGCCATTCTTACCCACCTCTTTACATCCCATGAACCCATCAGGATTTTGAGGCCATTAACAGAGAAAGGTTGCACTTCATTTGGTTTTTGACAGCCTCTGCCTCTGTGTGTGTACATGTATATAGATGTAAAAATATATGTATATACATACACTCATGTATGCTTTGCCCAGCCTTTTCCAGGCATGTCTGTGGTCTTCTGACTGATCCCTCCTTCGCACTAGCTCCCTATGAATTTCCTTCCTGCAGGGCAATCTAAGTTTGTGTAACAAACTCACCAGCTTCAGAGACTTGGGCTCTCTCAGCAAATGCTGGCGCAGAGAGGGTGGATGTCAGAGGGCAGCGGTTGAGTCAGGATCCCTGAATCCAGTCCTCTCAGGGAGAAGAGTTTTCAAGCATCACAGAAATAGCTACAGGACCACCTGAGCTGCACCTCTCTAAGGGCACAGACGGTTCAGAAGTCACTCTCAGTGACCCTGAAGCTCTGTAACAGAGGGTTTGCCTTGTTGTGTGTATCTCTTTCCCCATGCTTTAACTTGCATATGGCTTGTCACCTGGAAATCTACAGGTTGTCGAAGAGCAGGAGCTAACTCAGGTGTCTTCACTGGCTAATGCTTTTTCCTAAACCTCCAGGCTGAGGACAATGATGTCCTCCTTCCAATTCCTTTGATACCATATAGGCTGCATTATAAAGGGTAAAACAATGGCTATAGTCTCCAGCCATGTCAAAAAGTACAAAATACCTTTAACAAAGATAATTATGAAATTATCAAAGGGTTACCTCCTCGTTAATGTTAAGACCACGACTCTTTGCGTGTTCTCTGTCACATCGGTGAAGTTTTTTGTTGTAACCCTCTGGTCTTTTAAAAATGGAATTGTAAGTGGAAACATCTCCTGTCTTGAGAAAAGGGGAAAAAATGGCTAATTTGCAGTATTGCTTAACTTTACAGGTTACAGAATATATGTAGTCAAATCAATACTTAATAACTCAATAATTAATAACAGTGCACATATAGCATTAGGTGATGGCAACTGTAATATTACTGAGCTACCATTAGCAAGTTTGGGTCAATCCTTTGGAATAGTCTGCAATAAAACCAGTTTTAAAGTCTGTTCAGCTCTCAAATTTCCCTTGTGGCAATTTATCTCAATTTTTCCCTGTAATCTGTTGTAACTTTTGGAACGTCAACTGCTTTGTTTGTTTGTTTGTTTGTTTTACTTTTCTGAAATTTATATAATCCTTCTCAAGTTCATAAATTTGTCAAATGATCTGGCACTGTAATGTAAAAAGAAAAAAGGCAGTTTCAGAATTCATTTGGAATGAAAAAGACAAAGGTATCCTGCAGTGGAATCACCATTTAATTTCTGATTAAAGCGGAATTGAGAAGAGTTCAGAAACATGCCACAGTGGTAATCCTGTGATCCAGCAGTATGCATGTATCTGTCACGTATGAAAATACAGCACACCCCAAGCCAGAATTTTATTGTATTTATGATACCTGTTGACATAGTTGCATCCAAATAAGCAACATTAAAGATCTGATCTGCTACCAAATGCATTCCAATCAAGAAGTTCTCATCAATGGAATCAAAGGAATTTCAAAACCAAACAAGTTTTCAAGGAAAGAAAAGCAAAATCCTCTGTTGAAATATACTGTCAGTGGTTAATGAACTTCATTAAAAGGTCCATATTCTGGTAAACATGTGAATCAATCGCCGGTTTTGTGCACGGCTGACTACAAATTTGAAAAATTGTGCTTTTTGTTGGGCTTTTTTTTACCTCTAATTTTACAGTGTGCCCAATTTAGCCTTTGAAAAACTCTTGTATTTTGAGTTTTACAATTTACAATGCTATCCTCCAAAAATAGTCAAGTCAGGGCAGCTCAAGAAGGCTATAATGGTTCCATTAAAAAGAAACCATAGGTAAGAGCGCTAGTGAGGCACCGCTGTAATCACAGGCTTCTTTTGGAAGGGTATCTCCATTACTTGGTTCTGCCAAGAGGAGAGGTGGTTTGATATTTAACCTATCCATCCCTTCATTTCTCAGAAACCATCAAGAAGCCTCACAGAGTTTCAGGCACGTTCAGGAGCATCCTGCATCTGATTTTTCACCTCCATTATTATTATTTCTGTGCTTCCTTGCTTCTCCTTTCCTCCCCATGCTACCAGTTTCATTCAGAATTTTAGTGGGCATCTAATTTGTGCTCACCACCGGGAATGCAATTTGCTCCTTTGTTTTTATTCACGTGGCATTATTTGTCCATTATTTGTTACCTCTATCAGAACAGATACTTCATTCTTTCTGGATGCAGATAGGTAGCCAGCCTGTTATGTTAAAAACTAGCCCCGTCCCAGATGTTCTGTTTAAGATCTTCTGCCAGATGTGTAGAGGCAACACTTCTATGCTCAATATACTGGTAACTTTTTGCTGTTGTTTCTCTTTGTTGTTAAATGCTGATTTAGTTGGCCTAGGCGGTGGTGGTGGGGAGCTGTTTCTTAAACCCATCAGAGCAAGTGAATCACACAGAGCAGACAATAAATTTGCACTCAGGGTGGGCATCCTCTGTGTACTGCTACTAACGGTAAGCACTTTGCAAACATTCATTAATATTCCAGACATACAAATTACAAATAGATAATAGCTTTCTCCATGTCACAGAAGAGGAAACACCACGCAAACTGGCTACAGTAACTTATGTAAAGCAATCGAGGGAGCAACTGTCAGCCAAGGGATTAAAAGGCAGGAATTTCTGGCTTCTGGCCATCTGCTGAGAATATCTTCCTCTATTTCTCTCTGCTTCAGTTTCTGACACACAGTTGGTTTTAGGTATTTAAGCTGCAAAAAGCAATGAAATTCCTTTTCCTGTATAAATAAAAGATTTCAAATTATCTAATTTCTTAATTGTCTAGAAGAATGGGTTGAATCTGCTTCCTCCCCTGTGGCCGAGGCCTGTGCTGTGAAGAAACCTATTAAACAGCTGTTACCACTTTTTGTTTCCATGCCACTGGAGCAGCATTTTCCACAAACCAGGTCACTGGGAGCGTGAAAGCAGACTTTATATTGTAAGCAAAAGCTCTACCATATGGTTGCTAATTCCGTGCAGATTGCGAGCTCCACCAGCCCCAAGTGCACCATGCCAGCTCTCTGACCTGCCGTAGCCTTACTCCTGTTGTGCTCTCCCTACCGTGTTTTGTTACGCATGGCACTAACTGTGCCCGCTCACCTTTGGCTCAGAGCACCTTCCCAAGGTAACGCTGAAATCAACGAGAAAGAGTCTGAAATTACAAATCTACCCGTCTTTTAGCTGGGCCACCCAGTCAATGCTGGAAATCGATTTTGCTGTTCCTTTAACGCCCAGCGCTGTGCTGTGGTCTGCACCCTGCCCACACCCCAGGGCCACAGGACCTGCAAACTCTCACAGGTTGCCAGTTGTCACTGCCCAGTGCTCTGCACATTCAGCATCCTGTCACTTGGGTGGGGAGGGCATACACGGGGTGTATTTATTGTTATAAACAAATATATGTTGCCATAATATTACTGTATTACAGTGATATAATTGACATTTCAGAACTTTTTAGTGTTTGGGGTTTTTTTTCGGGGGGGGAAGTTGTTAAGTTCAATGTCTCATATGAATCTCTTCAGAGAGAGAAAGGTTCGCTACCCAAGAACTATAGCCCAGCTGAGGCTTTAGGTGTAAGATTGTTTTCATTTCTGATTTTAAATATGAGGACAGAGAGAATGAGGGAAAAGGGTGATATAATGCAGCAGAGAGTGAGGGGTGAGGCTCCCTGCTAGTCTACTTGAGTTACTACATGTTAAGTGTCAGTGTTAATACCTTCAAAAGCATTCAGTTATCAGGCATATATTGATGTTACTGTTTTGAGTAGCTCTCTTGATTTTCTTTATTAAAGCTGAGCATACGGAAAATTTGTGCGATGCACATTGAAAACCTTTTCCCTCGACTGAAAATGGAGCAGTGTGTTATTAAAGGGTCCCCGAGAGTGTGCGTTACCAGAAAAAACACAGGTGCCACATCCAACCCTAGTGAGAGATGATGCCCTTCCTAGTGTTCCCCCTGAAGACGCCTCGCATTTCGGTGACACCACGTGGCCTGTTGGTCCTTAATCCTTGGCAAACCATGTCTCTGCCTTCTCTTGCCATCCAGTGAAAGACGTTGCCCTCATGTTCCATCCACAAGTAGCAAACACCTGTTACACTTCGCAAAGGCCTCTGAAGATAAAACCTGCTATGTAGGCATTAGATAGTTTTCTTAGTTAGCGACTAACACGCGGCATTTCCGCTGGCCTTTGACAGGATTTTTTTAGACACCGGCCTGACCAGGTCCCTCACGATGAGGGCCGAGCCCTTCCTTGCACAGGGGCTGAGCACAATGTCGTCACGCTGCGCAGAAACCCACGGGGAAGGCTTGTCCCTCCAGACCCGCCGGGCCCTGCGAGGCGCCCCGGCTCTCCCCGGCTCGCTCCCTTCCCTCCCTCACCTTGGCGTCCCGGTGGAAATAGCTGAGCTCCGGAGGCCCTTCCCGTCTGGCTGGGATGCGGCTGAAGGCGGAGAGG
>NW_009195001.1:0-309 GCF_000690835.1 Fulmarus glacialis | reverse complement strand
GTCTGCCGTCCCCGGCCGGCTCATCCCGCCAACCATCTGCCCGCCACCTGCCCGCGCTCCCTCCTGCCGGATCCCTGCCCGGCCGTCTGTCCAGCCCTCCGTCGGGCGTCCGCCTCCTCCCTCCTGCCCTCCAGCCGGCTGGCTGGCTGTCCATCCATTTGGGGGCCCATTTGGCTGTCTGTCCATCTCCTCTCTCCCTCCCTCTGGCCAGCCGTCCGTCTGTCCATCCGTTTGGGCACCCGTACATCCATCTGTCCATCTCCTCTCTCTCTTCCTATCCATCTGTCTGTCTGTCCATCCCTTTAGTCC
>NW_009195000.1:36587-41579 GCF_000690835.1 Fulmarus glacialis | reverse complement strand
AGTCAGGGAAGAGAGACAGTTCCTGTAAAGACCCCCCACCACAAAGGCCGCCGATCCCGCTCTTCAGGACCAAACAGGAGGCTGCAAGAGCTGGCGCCCCAAGATGGGCTCCAGGAACGGGCGGCCTGGCCTCGGGTAATGCTGGAAACAAGCAATGGAAATATGATGGACGCAGGAATGGCAGAGGCAAATGGAAGGTGCTGAAAACCTCCCCCAACACCTTTCCTGAAGGGGGGCAGGAAGATTGTAGGACCTGCACTGCCCCCCAAAGCCTTAGATCTTCAGAAAACAAACAAAAAACCCAAACAAAAACGTAACAGAAAAGCTTTCGACAGAAACAGAGTTCAGACACTGGAACAGTGCTGGAGCTTTAAAATTTTGTAAAAAAAATTGTACTCCGTGGCTCCCTAAGCCAGATGCTGTTATTTCCGGGTGATTCCCTTCTGTTAGTGGTTCAGGGAGCACAGAACCAGAGCTACCACATGCGCACCTCCATGGCAGACCATGAGACCCAGAGCAACTCACAGAGATTTCAGAGTAACAGTGTTCGGTATGCACAGGAGATTTAATTGCTGTGTTCTGGACAGAGTTTAAACAGAGAGACATCAGGAGAGAAACCAAACAGGAAATTCCAGATCTGACAAGGGTCCATCGTGGGGATCGGAAAGAGGTCAGCCCACCACACTCCAGGAAGCTCCCAGAGATCCTGCAGGGCACAGCCTCTGCGTACAGACAGCTTCCTATCATCCCCAGAGGCAAAAGGCCGATGCAGATCCTGGAGGAGAAGGAAGGATACCCTTCCCGCTATTGCTATTCCACCAGATACAACGAGACCTGGAGAACTCCCACTGACTGCCAGGCAGCCGGCGAGCACAGGCTGCTGGGCATGGCTGATATCCATGGCTCCCTGCCACCTCTACCCCATTTGCTGCATCCCACCAGCGTCTCTTATGCTGCAAACCTAATGAGTCCGTTTGGCAGGACGTGCCTTTCTAGAGGTTACAGACCTATGAGATTAGGTAGTGCTACCGTTAGGATCTGGAGCATTGTAATGCAGACCACAACCAGCAGGAGATTGCCAGTTCAGCTGCAAACCTACCAAGAATCCTGTCTGCAAAGAAGCATTTCTATAGTCTGCTTCCTATAGAGAGCTCCTGTGCAAGCCACATGGGAGGAAACACCAGCAGAAATTAAAGCCCTATTACCTCATCTGTAAAAGTGATTTTTAACCTGTGGTCCACAGCTTTCCTTAGACATACAGATACAAAACATCCATAAAAAACAACTGAGGAAAAACTATACAAGCAGAGGCCAACTTCTCCACGTTTTTACAATCTGTGAACCAAGAGACAACGAAAGACTCATGCTCGAGATCCACTGTCATCAATGGCACACAGGATTTCTTCCACAGTATTTTATCTTCTACCAACTAAACACAAGTGCCACTTTTCTTGTCAGACTATTCCAAAACTGAATACACGCTTGGGCAGAGTTTTTGCTGATACTCCGTGTAAGGGTTTGGGGGGCAGGGCAGGTTTTAATTTAACAATGCTGTTACTCTTAAACTGACTCAGTGGGATTTACTCTAAATAATATATGTGAAGTTATACAAACTATTTTAAGTCTTTCTTTAAACGTCTCTCATTTAGCACAGCTTTCTCAAAGCTGCTCTTACCTGAGCATCCTCCAAGTAGTTGCTGCTTCAGCTCATGAGATACTCCAAGCAGTGCGCAGTCCTGGAGCTCTGGCTAGACGAGACTATCAGTCAGGACCTCCCGACACCCGTTTGCACACAGCAGAGTTGTGTACATACCAGCTGACACCTCGGGGGTTTAAGGTCTCTCCCTTCAAAGACTCCAGTCACATTAGCAGCCTGCTGCCGCCCTTGCTCTCTTTCAACAGAGACTATTAGTGTTTTGACAACCTACACTGCTATCTAAACATTAAATATTATAATTGTAGTTTGAAAGTGTTTCCAGTACTCTGGCTCCATTTGAGTCCATGAGACATGAAGACCCTTGCGAGCTCCTGCAGAGCAGTGTGCCTGCAACACAGACCACAGCCCTTTCCCCCGCGCATCCACCTGCCCGGCACACGCTGCATGCAACTGTGCCGGCGCCTGGGGACTTCGCTGTTGCACAGACATGCGACTGGTACTTGAACAACTGGGGAAAGAGAAGAAAAAGTATGAAGAGAACTGAAAATTTGCCAGAGAAGACCTGATCAGTTGCAAAGCAGGTGACACACCACAGCAGCACTGAAAGAAGTACCTGAATTCGTTCAAGCAAAACAAAATGGAGCAACATTCAACATTTATCTTTTTTTTCCTGGTTTCATTACCTACCAGTTTATTTTCCCTTACTACATGAAGCCATCCATACTTTTTCTGATTTGCCTTATGTGTTCATATTTTCCCTTTATACTGTTTCCTACGTAATTATGTATATGTAATGACAGATGCACGTACTTATACGCATATCAGATGCACATACGTTTATACGCCTTCACTTTTTCCAAGCGCCTCTTCATCCACAACAATGGAAATTTATAATTTCTGTGATATTATACACTAACATTAATAACACTATGTTAGAATAGATATGAACCCTCTAGGCAAGAAGAGAATATCTCTCTCCCCTATCCTCCAAATACTGCAGTTCCTTTTGAGGGTTACTCCTGCACACTCTTTGGGAATACAATCCCTAAACGCTTTTGCCTGGTAGTTATTTTACAGCTTCTGATGCCCTTTCCCCTGCCCTGCTGAGCCTCCCGCTGCAAAGGAAAGAAAAAGCTATCCCCGCTAGCACCAGAAAGCACTCCAGCAGTTAGAGGGAGCAGAGGGATGTGTCTTCTGTCTGTCCTCACCCTGGCACCAACAGTAACGCTCCCCTACACCCAAACATTACTCTGGGATGCAGGAAGCAGAAGTGGAACTGGACAAAAGCAAGTCAAATCCCTCAGATTGGGATCCTGGGCATACCCGTTTGAAGGTATCTGGGCAGGTTTTTGTCCTATTTTACTTCTGGTGAAGCTTGAGAAAAAGCATTTACAACTACCTGTGAAGGTAGAAAGTAATATTTCTCAAAGCAAGTGTGGCGAGGATGCCTACGGAAGGACATGGAGGCACAATGGTGTAATGATCCAAAGTGTTCACACACAATATTACCTTACAGCATTTCCAATCCCCACCTTCCTTGGACCCTATGCCATGCGCAGCTGTCTTTGTAGTTGCACTGGGAATAAATAGCGAGTTGACCTGCAATAAAAAGAACTCGGTGCACTGAGTGGAATAAGAAAGAAGAGTACCATAATCCTGTTGCCAAAAGGCTCGGCCTTCTTAATCAGCCAGTTTTGCTTACTTCAGCTAAAACGACACTTCAACACTGCATTGTAACAGCTCTTACTTGCACCAGCTCTCTCCCACTGACCATTTGTTCTCAGCTATGTGTTTTCTTTAAATTGATCCCAGATCCTTCGGTGTTGAGGCTGCATATTCACCTTCCCACAACTCTCTCCCTCTCAATGTTACCTTTTGCATTGACAACTGCAATCCAAACTAAATGAAAACAAATTCATATCAGGTGAAAAAAAAATGAGTAAAATAAGAAACTCCATAAGCCTCGTACTTCTGCCAAGAAGAGTTTTGGGACTTCAAAATGCAATGTGGAGCAACAGTACCCCACAAATGCTTTTAGACAAAAAGCATTCCGTTTGCCTGCACAGCCAGCTCCCCAGGAAACATGCCTAGATGAGATACAGCATGAACCTGAGCATCTCCATTATCAAGAACTCTTGATTGGCAGGAAGAGGCCTGACTGACAGTAGGGCCAAAAGGGTTAGCAGGGCTGATGGGGCAGGAGGGTTAACAGCCTGATTGTAAAATCAATGTAATAAATGCTTGGTAAGTTACAGGAACATGCGGGAAGAGGAGGCCGCGATTGATAAAGGACTGCGGCTTTGATGCTGCACTGGGGACTTGTTTATTGACAAGAAAGCCAATCTCTTCTCCCAGCCAGGCCAGGCAAACCTGCAAGCGCTTACCAATTAATTGGTGGGCTTTTCTGCCTTGGCTTGCTTTAACATCTCTCCCCCCACTCACTCCAAGTTAACCAGCTCAGAAGGTGCTACTCCGAAGGAATTTTCTCTCCTCTCCCTTTCCTCGACATGGAAGAGCCCTTCCAGGGCAGGTGGAAAAACCCACAGCCGAAACATGGCCTGTCAGAGCCCCTGGACACAGGCCAAGCCCCTACGCAAACCCAAGCTTTTCTTGCACGTTCAATTCGTAACAAGAGCTGTTCCTGAAGAACAACGCTGAGGGAGGAAGAGGCACAGAAATATTTGTTTCTATTTGCACAAGAACTGCAGAGATCATCCCTTTAAACTGAAAAGAGCAATCTTCTCCTTAAAGCAAAAAAGACTTCAAGCAGGAGTATGATGTAGTTACTAGTTCGCTATTACAGGCCCTGCATCTTCCTCCATCCCAGACCACCCCTAAGTGATCCACGCCGGAAAAGGAGAGCCTGTGAGGACAGACCGAACAACGCGCGCTCCACACCTCCTGTCCTCTCCCTACCCCCGGCCCTCTCCGCTCTGTTTATCAGCCAGTCAATAAGAAAAGGTAGTTCTTACTTAAGGAGGCAGAAGTCAACTCGTCAGGTCGATCAGCACTCTGTCTGTAAACATGGTTTCCCGTAAAATCAATGAACTCCAGTTACAGAGAGAACAGCCCGAGCACCAGAGACTCCCTGTGCTCCCACCGCCCCAGCGGCAGGGAAGGGCTCTTCCCCGGTCCCTTCTCTGGCCTCGCGTCCCACCGCGGCTCCTGCTGCTCCCACTGCCGTGCTCGCCGTGCCTCCGGCACACAGCCCACCCAAGCCCCTGCTCCTTCCCTGCAGCATTGCTGCATCTCGCAGCCCCTCCACACTGATTTGGGTCCTGGCTGGAGGAGGGCGGACACCACGGGGCAGGGAGCACTGCATCAGGGCAGGAGCA
>NW_009195000.1:1954-36519 GCF_000690835.1 Fulmarus glacialis | reverse complement strand
CATCGAGAGTTTCTACTACCCACAGCTGGTGGTTTGCAGCCACGCTCTGTCCAGAACACAAGTGGAGTCAATCCCTGCGTCTCCCCCCGTCACCTCCTCACAGCCCCCAGCCCCATCCTCACAGGGACAGACGTGCCATCTTACAGCAACGCTTCCACCGCCAAGAGCTGGTGCTAAAGCAACACCCTCCGCTCCCCTGACAAGCTGGGGGCTCCTGGGGCAGCCCCCGGCCTGCGACACCAGGCTGCTTCCTCCCCCCAGGGACACGCGGCAGCAGCGCGGGCGGCAGGGACGGGAGCGGGAGGGAGGAGGGGGTTCCTGCTGTTGCCCAGGCTTCCCGAGAATTAAATATGAACAGCCGTGCTGTGTAATTTTAAATTGTTAATTAGCACAGGGTTAATTAGGCGGCCCTTTCACAAGAGGCTGTTTGGCAGTAAACCAAGACTGGAAGCAATGAGGAAGGAGGAAAACAAAAGGAGAAAGAGACAGTGAGAAACTGTTCCCTCAGCTAATGACCCACATGGCACCATGAAAAAAAGGGTGCTGAGGACAGGGAAAAGATACAAGCAGATGCATTACATCCACGGCCATTACCCTGGAAGATACCCAGCGAGGCACCCCTCCCCCTGCCTATTCCCACAGCCGCACGGTGGAGAGAAGTGCTCAACCCTGTAATGAGCAGGGTCTGCTCCTTCAGAGCATCCTGGCAAGCAGCAGTGGCTCACAAACTCCAGCCAGCTCTTAAGCTTTTTTGCCGTGGCTCCACAAAAGACGCGGTTCATGCAAATGCTCACGGTCAGCAACTGAACTTGAGTGGTTCCTGTTGGAGAAAACTGCACAACGGCCTCTAAACTTTGTAAATACACACCTACCTGTTGTGCCAACAGACGCTCTATAAATCAATACCATAAATACAGGCTGAGAGACTACCCTAGATTAGCTCCAGCACAGGTGCTGGTGATTCAGAGGGGAAACAGAAAGGGACAGAGGCAAGATGATAAAGACAGCATAAGGACTAAAGGCAGGCTTAGATGCTCTGGGCACAACCCCCCCTTCCACGCTCAGCTTGGCCTTTTACAATGTCCTCAGAAGGACAGAGCCTGGCAAGTGCTAACGTTCAGGTCAGGAACGTCTCAGGAATGGCACTTGATGACCTTTGTTCCAGTCTAAAAACTACGCATGGACGTACCAAAGGTGACCGAGCAGCCAATCAAACTTCATGATCCCTAGGACCAGGTATGTTCAAAGCTCCTGAGAGCAGGAAGTCTGGGAGGGGGGATGCAAGGCGATTACCATGTCCGTCTGGAGCAGTGACACAACGAACCCCGAGCATCGAAGCTTTCTGTGTCACTTCCACGCACCTGGCGTGCTACAAAGCACACTTAGGAAATTGCATATGGAAAGACATAATAAAAATCATTACCTAGGATTGAGAATTCAAAAATTAAGGAAGAAGAGAATGTATGTTACCAAAGCAACTTTAATTTTGCTCCTTTATGCATATGAATTATGATACTGTCTTTAATTACATGATCACACACTGCCTCGCTTAGTAAGCGGGACGGTCACATAAGAGGGTAAAATAAGGTTGCATGAGCATGTTGTCACTTTATGAGATTTATACAGCAGCTGTTATCACACAAATATGTGGAAAGTCACTTCCTAGAATAGAAAGATCTTTTCAAACTTCCTAAGCAACAAGGGCTAGATATTCCAGCTTGGTAGCAATACAGAGATAGTTTCAATTCCCAGTTTCATAAAATGCTTTTATCTTCTAACTTAAGCAGAAGATAGAGATTCCAGCTCTCTTATATCCATTAAGGTGCCAGAAAGTAGTAAGAATACCTGCCAGCCTAAGGGAAGTGTTGAGGATTCTGCAGCAGGACTTGAAATATTAGGATAAAATGGTACTTATGAGCCAAAATTTAAGCATAATAGTGAATGCGGATGCACGGCTTGAAGAATGATTTCTCGTTGGGGGTTTCCATCAACATTTTACAATGTCAGTGCCTTGGGATTCCTCTTATGCAATTCCTAACAAAAAAACCCTCTGAAAATACTGATATTTATTTGCCACATTAAAAATTTTAAAGAAGAAATTATTACCTAATTTTCCTCTTTCACATAGCAAGTCACATCTTGCACCTCTCCAAGCAAGACCAAGTTGTGTTTTGGCATACAGCTGATCACAGTGGAGTTGCCTCATCAACAAACGTGGTTTGCTGAGTATTCATAATTGGCTATCAGTCTTGCCAAATCCTGAACAAGCTCTACATCTAGCCTTCTTCCTCTTCTGCGGTTAGGCTTTACCAACCAAAAGCCCAAGCTCAGTTTTGACTTCTCCTAGAGTTTCTCTGCAGACACTGCTCAGTGCCAGACTGTTGTTTCCAGCTGGACACGTGGCCACGTTCAACACCATTGCACCAGGAGTGGAATTATCAAGCCAGACCTGCCTGCTGGTGGAAGAAGGATCCAACCAACATTGACCCATGGGTTCCAACACCTGTTGACAAGAGTCCCAGGGCTGCAAGTCCGTGTGAACTGGTTTGTAATCCTGGCAAAGCCAGGAACTGATAGAATCATTTAGGTTGAAAAAGACCCTTAAGATCATCGAGTCCAACCGTTAAGCTAACACTGCCAAGTCCACCACTAAACCATGTCCCTGAGCACCACATCTACACGTCTTTTAAATACCTCCAGGGATGGTGACTCCACCACTTCCCTGCGCAGCCTGTTCCAGTGCTTGGCAACCCTTTCGGTGAATTCACATGCCTCTGTGGAAGCCCCTATGAACACTGTGTGTTTTCCCTTCTGAGGGATTCTAGCCAATGGGTCTTGAAGGGCATGAGGTCCCAGAAGAGGATGAGGTAGCACACAGTGGTCTACAGAAAGGAAAGATCCATCAGGCACCTCAAAAGGACAGGACGGTCTTCTCCCAGCAGGAAGACAACCACATGGAGGGCTTGCCATTGGCAGCCGACAGCGCTCCAGAACTGGCATGCTGACAACACAAACAAGCGCTGCACTGCGCACGCTCATTAACAGGACAGAAAATGCAAGCACTCTCTTACACACAGGCTCACATGCATAGGCACAGCCAGTTCCTCAGATCTTCACAGGATCATTAGCATAAACAGCTTTTCAAGCAGCAGGAAGCAAAGGAAACGCTGAACAAAACAGGACTGAAAGCTGTAGGGCTCAAGCACTTGGCATGAAACTAAGAGAAAGGGTCTCCTTGAAAAGGTGAACCTTCTACATTATCCACATTTTTTCCTCTGTCCTTCACACCAGCTAAAATTGAGCCAGTGAGAGTGATACAAGATTCAGGCAGCTTTTCAGAAAACATTTTGTTATGAACTTGTATTATTCCAAGTTTGCTGATCCCTTTGAACCAGCTACTGTACTACACACGAAAATATTTATATAATCATCAACCCACTGCCATTGAGAACAGAGTAATCCAGAGGAGTGCCAGAGGGTTTTAAGTGAGCAGCTGGGGAAAAGAGTCTTTATTCCTCCAGAGAGACTCCTGGCACTAGAAGTATTTTGTAGCAGAGGTAAACTAGCTTAAGTTGCATTTCTCTCTACAAAACAAAGTAAAGCGCTTGCTTAGTTCATAAGCGAAATGGCATTCACACGCTCCCAGGACACAGAGCTTATTTCAGGCCTGCACGAACCTCTCCTCTTGAGCAGGACACCACAGAAGTTTCAGATTTTGTTTCCACGTTGGTTTGTTTCAAAACATTGCACATTCCACGATTCTGCAGTTGCACAATTCACCCCTTTGAAACCCCAACATTTCTTGTCAAATGCTGTTTCCAGCCTATGTTGCTGCATAAATAATTACATTTGCATCTGGTTCATATTTTCAGTGTGCTGTTGTTGACCTAACTCCAAAACTAACCAAAGAGCTGTCGAGGACAAACTGCCTCGCTCCATCGCATGGACTCCGCAGTCCCCCAAGTCCCCCCATACCTTAGTGCCTCAGGAAAAGGGCCTTGCTGTTCCTCCCTTTTGCCACAGTCTGAAGCTTGCCCTTTCCCCCTCCTTCATTTTTACCCTAGCAGCCTGTCCAGTAGCTTGTACCAGTAAGAGCTGCCACAGCTCCGTTTGGGCCACCCAATCCCTACTACCAAGGGCAATTACATCCATAAGACCTTGCACTAGGCAACACCTACACCCACCTAACCCACAGCAATGCTTGTTCAGAGAGAAGCCCTGAATTGTTCCGAGTTTCAAACACGACAAAGACACATATGAACAAATCAAAGATGTTCCTGAAATCACCAGAGTGCTGCTCTTGAATCCAAGAAGAAAGTGCAGCCTTTATAGCAAGCCTACAGGATGCAAACCACAGCAGCAACTCCTGAAAGTGAGGGATTCCAGCTGGCTTTTGCAGCTCTGCTGATGGTTCATCCACCCCCCATCTTCCAGTTACTCGACACGCTGAGCAGCCCCACCCAGTGAGAAACACTTGAAGCATTTGCACTGCTACTCCAAGAGTCAACTCTTAATAAACCACCACCGGTAAGTGTCAACCAGCCCTGCAACACGACTTCAGGAGCAGACGCAGCCAACCTTAGATGGCCCAGCCTGAAAAGCTAATGCTCTGCTGCTAGACTGCACTCTCCGAGCAGTGCTCTTCACATGCAGGCTCACATGCCTAGGGAAGAAGTCCTGCCAACGCTTTTCCTTTCTACTGATTTAACCAAACAACATGTGCGTTCCAGACCAGTGTCAAGGGCCAAGCAGAGGGTAAGAGTTAGATTCATAAGTCATGCAGATCTCCTCTGCCAGGGCTCAGATCCAGTCCTTGTTAGGAAACAGACACGCTGCCTGGTCCCGGGCTCGGTCGCTCTTTCCCACCCTTCGGGAAAGCCGATGCTTTGGACAAGGAGAGCAGGCTCAGCAGCATTAGGTCATTCAGTAACCATTCTGCTTGCTACTTAGACAAACACCGTGGCTGTCTGATACGTTAGTTCTGAATTGCACAGAGGTGTTGCAAAGCCCCACTCAAAGGTCACCAGGATGTGTGCTCAGATCGGCTATTAGTTTTGGTATGGAGTAAATTTTACCGGTCACAGTTTTATTGCTGGAAGATAACCTAAAAAAACCAGAACCCTGAAACAGGTTAAGAAACCTGCCAGTATAGTTGGGAAACCCTCCCATTTGGAGTGCCTTTTAGGCTAATTTTAGCAGATCCAAGAGGTCCTGTAAACGGAGCATATGCATCTGCTACCAAAACAGTGCCCTGCTCTAGACTTCAGATACAGTCTAAGCATTTTCTTTATCTGGTCAAAATAAGCCCTTCTGACTGCAACAACCAACAGGAGTCAATAACTACACGCCGCTCGACGGCTCAAAGTCTCAAGTTCATGCTCTCCTAGTCCCCAGTATGCAGCCACTCTATCAGCTGCTACAATCCTGATACACTTCAGAACAAACACCTCTCTTGTGAAAGTTTAACCATCTCACAAGGGAGAGCTGACGCAGATTCAGATAAATATGGGTTTCAAAGCTTGTGCCCGGTGAATCTGTACAGACTCCCAAACTCAGCGAGGACTGCACGCGGCACACCTGGGTGGGATGCAGGCACCTTTGGAGATGGGGAAGGAGGTTGCTACACACACTCCTCAAGCCCTCCAGGACTGAAAGCGTTACTCTGCTGCTTGGCCTCCTGCTAATTGTGGGTTTTATTTTTATTTCCTATTACCCTCTTGCACGCCTGATGAGATTATCTTACCGGAACTGACACAGCTGGAGGCTGTAGCCATACAAGGAGCCTCTCAGGAGGCAATGCAATTTTATTTTCATTGATCAGAAATCAGCAGGGCAGTAAATGATGGGAAATTCCATTAGGAGAAATACTGGGCCACAAGACCCAACTATCCAGGTACACCCAAATCCCAGAAAGTCCCGTCTTTCCTTAAAGTCCCATCTGGATGCTGACATAGACAGACATCTTTCTTCCTCTCAAAAAGGAGCAAGATACTAACCTGATATTCTTAATCGCTGACTGCTCTGCCGGAAGCGGAGGCAATGCTGTCAAAGCACCCCCAAGGGTTCACTTAGCTGAAACAAAGTCTTTGGTACAGGCAGCAGCGTGCAGCTCCCCCAGCTCAGCCTGGCAGGCTGCTGTGGGGTCAGTGGAGTTTCACAACCCGTGCCTGATTCCACAGCCACAGCCTTTGCTCTCACAGGCCAGGCAGTGGTGAGAGGTGCCGGCACGCCAGTGCATCAGCCAGTTCTCAGGTCGTCCCAGCAGACCCAAAAGAAGCCGAAGAAACGTCCAAGTGCATGCTCCCATTCCAGTCCCATTTGGAGCCCAGGTCCCGGGGAAGCATTACAACTTGGCTGCAGAGGGAACAGCCTTCCTGCTTCAAGGGCAGGGGTCTCGGGGCAGGCACTGCTCAGGGGAAACCCCTTCTGACAAAGCACTACACAACACTGTTACAAGCCAAAACTCACCTGAGCCCAAACTGAGAATCACATTTCAATCCTCCTCTTTTGAAATACCATGCACACAGAATACGCGCTCAATTTCACGTTCCTGGATTAAAATCCTACCATCAGGCCTCTCTGATTAAAAGCTGGGTTTGACCTGTCCTGCTGTTAATTTCTGCCCATGGCTAGGTTGAAAGCCAAGTCCTTTGCCTCCTGCAGCAGGACGGACGAGCCCCAGCAGTAGAGCACGGGTTAACAGAAGCTGACCGCAGCACAGTTGTTAAGGTAATCAATACCAGTGAGATACTAAAGCAGCATAAGCCACATTATTGATTGCCAAGCAGATGATAAAACTGTTTATTATGATAATTGCAGGGTGCCTGCAAGATGCTCCTAGTGCTGTCTTGAGCTTTTTACAAAAATAAGAATTGCCAGTGCATAATCTTCCGTCTGAAGCCCCTCTGAACCTTGGTGAGAGTCCTCCACACTCTGCTGTGCTAAAACAGTAACCCCGAGCCACCTTCACCTCCAAGCTACTGCTTGCATGAGAAGGTCACATCACTAGACATAGTTCAGGGACTACTTATCACGCATGCACCCCATATCGTGGTCTCACTCTTACACACCCCCCTATGCTCACCTTTCGCTGGAGCATCCCCTTCCAAGGAAGCAAGAGCTCAAACAGCAAAACTTGTAACTTCAGTTCTGGATCCTCCTTCTGATCAGCTGAAAATCAGAACTCCTCAGCTCCCACTCCAAAACATTTTCTTCAGCATTTCAATTGCTTTTTTCTCTCCTCTGGACTTTCTACAGTTTTCTACATCCTTTTTAGAAGGTTTAACAGAATTTTTCCCTTCAGGGCCTAAATAATTGTGTAATGCATTAAGAATTCTTTTTTAGAAGATTGAACTCCAGATATACTTGATTTGGGAGATCCACCTCTGCGTACCACTGGGTATATGTGCACGCAGGAGACACACAGCAGCTTGTCACCCTGCCACTGGGTGCCTGCAAGATGAGCAACTGATCTACCAGCATAAAGCAAGACAACATTGTGATTCTGAAGTCGCTTCAAATACCAAGAAGTTTCTCTTGAATTAAACACAGTAATAGGCATCAACTGGCCTTCAGAAGATAAGCAAAACACAAACTGCCAGATTATATCTACTCTGGCAAAAGCATCTATTACTTTTATGGAAGCTATAACATAACTGGGCTCCATGTTGCCACCACTGCCAAATGACAGCTGAAAATGAGTTTAGCAAGGGCTGAAGCTCCAGGGTTCTGTCAGCAGCTCTACGGGCACTAATTATGGAGTATGGGTCCCATTATCTCCCAGTATGGACAAGGCTCTGACAGCTTCATCTCAGTATTAACCCGAAGGACCATATGCTACGGACTGCAGGCAGTACTTGGTGCAAACTCCACCGTTTTGGCTGGCTGCTTTCATGCAATCTGAGTCACTTTCTCTAAGTAATCACAGCTGACATTTGCAAAATAAACTTTACACCAGTCAAAGCAATCTTACTGTGGGCTGGCCTCAACCCGGATTAGACCATAGATGGTGCTCCCGGCTAATGCCCTTTCTTCCTCTTCCTTCTCCTCTCCGTGCCTTCTCTCATCAGCATCCGAATGACCTCCCTACTCCCCAGTGCCTCCCCTTCAGCCCCCCATTCCCTGGTGCCTCCCCCCTTTAAAAGGCTGCCACTTCCTCCACAAGCATAGTCAGCAAAGGATTCTCAAGCCAAGTTCTTCTTCAGGGTGAAAGATAAAACCTTACACATCCTCACAACCCTCTCATCCTTCCATTGCTGAACCAACCCCTTTTTTGCAGGCTGGTCCTTCCTGAACACATCTGTATCACAGAAGACTGGTGAGGACGGTGTTTTACCTCTCCAGCTCGCTTGCAGAGCAGTTAAAAGGTTAATGATGGAATTGACAATGTGATCAAAACCGACACTCCGATGAGTGTCACACCACACAACCACTGCCTTAGAGGCTGGAGATTTGGACATGAGCTTCTAAAACTTGTCTGCTGTCACCCCAAAACACTGGTGGTGATGGGCTGCAGAGTCTCACGAAACTCATCACAGAGGTCTCGAGGGCTGGGGCTGCTCTTTCAGACTCTCATCAGTAATTCTGAATATAAGCAAGATGAAAACAATCCTTTCGTATTAAAATCTAGCAAAGGGGAGGAGACCTTAGAAAGGGCCAGCTTGCACTTTTCCCTTCCCGCCTGGGCCAGAAGGAGCAGAAGAGTCAACTGCAGCCAGCATCAAGCACCAGCGCGTCAGGTTCTCCAAGACAAGGGACCCTTTGTTGTTCCTAGAAAATCTGCTATCATTCACAGCCAACCCCAGCTCCACATCTGCAAGCCTTCTGAAAGCTGACTTCTCCATCTGAAGCACTAACATATGCAGCTCAATTCTATACATAGGGCTTCTTGTTTTACGCACACTTCTCAGCCACGCAGTGAGCAAAGTGCCAGCGTTACACGACAGCTAACTCATTGCAAGACACGGTCCATGGAGCCAGAGCGCTGCGGGGTCCTCACTGGGAGATGAGCCGAGCATCACTGACCATACTGCCTAAGACACAGGGTGGAGGCACTTCGCCAAAGCCTTACTGGGATTTACTTTTTTTCCTTCCTGTTCTAGCATAGTACTCCAGAAAATGAGGTCATTCCAGAGTCTTAAACAATTTTGTTCTACTCCTCCATACAATGGCAGAAGACAGGGGACATTTCAACAATGGACAGAGCACCTGAACAGCTTAAGAAGTCAAGGAGGGACAAGTAACAAACACGAGGCAGTAAATCCTCCGGTCACCTATGGAAAGCTCCACAGAACATATAAACTTTCTAGGAGTGAGAAAGGCTGTTTCTACAGCACAAGAGGACAAGTCAAATCATGGCCCTGAAGATGACTACTAAACAGCCAGCCCTTCCTTCAGACACCCACACTTTCCCACTAAGGCCTGGAAAAGTCACCACTTGCAGTCAGCAAGACCAGGCAATGGGAGAGACAGATCAATCTTCTAAACACAAAACAAAAAAAACCCCCTAACAGAGCAGCCAAAAAGGGTCGATGAAATTTCAAGTCATCTTCTGTGTCTTCTATGTTGTTAATACCTCTGTGCTCAGAAAGCTACCACAGAAAGCCTCTTAAGCCAAACACTAACCGTAGCTGAGTAACTCCCAGCTCCCCATGTAAACCGCTTCAGTACTAGGCATGGTAATTGGTGCCGTAACACTAACGGCAGTTGCTAACCACGGTGGACCTAGGTAACAAAGACTCCCCAGAAAAGATTGCTGGCAATTGTAACCTATGCACATAAGGTTCTGCTCATATCAAAAAAAAAAAAATTTTAACCTGTTCCAAAAAGTTTTTCCCAAAACAAAAAAAAAAAAAAAAAAAAAAAGACTCAAAACCATTTCAGTTAAATAACAGCACCTTCCCAGTTCCTAATAAACTACAGCTGAGAAAAAGGATAAAACAACTCCAAGAGATGGGATTTTCTCTTTCCGGTGTTTCCCCCCCTCCCCACAAAACCCGTTCCTCCCAGGATGACTGCAGCACTGATAGAGTCAAGCTATTGGAAGGCACTGGGACACACAGGACTGTGAAGTACTCAACTGACTCTGCTGTGGATCAAATGATCCTTGCAGCTCACTGCTTTCAGCATTATTTATCGTTCATTCTGTAACACCATCTGAAGGCTCCAGCGATGCTGGACTACCCCGTGGCCAGCAGCAGCCTGCCCGCTATTCCACGTCCCAGGCTGATGGTCCCAGCCTCAGTGCACCCTTCTCAGCTCCACCTTCAGGCACCCACCCCTCCACGCTTGGCACTGAAAGGCAGCACAGGTATCAGAGGTGGTGGCTCTGTCCAACCCATTCAAGCTTTGTACTGCACCTCTATGCTTTATCAAGAGCCACCCCTGTTTGTTAAAGCGGAATGAGACGCCCAGGATCCAGTCCCCTTCCCCAGTCCCCCTGGAAATGCAGCACTGAGGACACCAGCTTGCATTCCCCCTGCAGAGAAGCCAGGGACAGCAGATTGGTGCCCCAATACCACTCACTTTTCTTGAAAACATCCGTTTTCATTATCACTATTACTTTTAATTAGCACTTTACAGCAGCCTTAAGCCCTCCCAGCTGGAGGAAAGTTCTGCTCCTAAATGAACAATTAGAAGGTGCACTAAGGGAATTTTTTTTCTCATCTTCAGAAATTACTTTCTCAGCAGAGCTAAAAGGCAAGCCACCTGGTTAAACGAAGCTCCCTTGAAGGGGTATCTTCACGCACTGCTCAGAGCCCGCAGGTCACCCTGGGTTTCCTGCGGCATGAGTGGGCTACTGAAGCCAGGAACTTGAAATACTGAACTTCAGCATTACTAATGAAGGGGTCTTAACACTTCTGCCCTGCATCACTCACTGAACGGCCTCCTCTTCCTCACCTGGTCACAATAATTGCCCTGAGAAAAATCAAAGATTTTAATGCCCATCTCACTTGTGGGAGGCCCCTGACATAATCTAATTTGCTCAAGAGTTCAGGCCAAGTACAAGCTGAAAAGACAGAGCCCTATTAAATGCGTAAGAAAATAGTCCATATGAAGCGTAATTACTAGAAACATTGTCTCCTGATCAAGCACTTCTCTGAGAAACCAGCAATGAGAAACGTCCGCAAAAAAGCCCCAAGAGGCGGCCTCGGCCATTTTCAAGAAAGCAAAAAGACAGAGAGGGGAGATATCAGGAGGACACCGCAGGAAAGGGCTGTCCCACGGGCCACCCCCAGCTCCCCAGCGCTGGTGCACAGCACAGCATCAACAGATTGAAGGCTTTAATTAGAAACAAGCCATGAAGCTCCAAACTTTTCAGTCAACATTGATCAAAACCACAGCTATCAACCCCTCTCTGGTTCAATCAGGGCTGATATTCTAACATCACGCTGCTCCCAAAGCACCCCAGACTTGGGCAGTCCTTTGGGAACCTGCACCCTCAGCACCCCACTCCCGCCCCAGGAGGGCAGAACCCGCCATGAAAGGTGACCGAGTCGCTTCCCCCTTGTCTTTCCCAAATCCAGTCCCTTCCTTGGATTACAGGACCGAAATTTTACAGAAGTTCACATACACGATAAAGTCCAAAAGTCTAACGCAGATAAAAGGAACAGGTGAAGAACTAATGAAGTTACCAACACAATTAATAGCTTTCATTGCACTGTTACAACTGCATTATCTGCTGAATCCAAGAGGCACATTTTGTTCTTTCCCTCAGCTTCTTCGTATCTCGTTAAGCTCCACCGAAGCAGAAGCTGCCCAACACCACTGCATTTATCACAATTCGGATTTGTATTTGGAATACAAGACTTGCATTAGAAAGAGTATTGCACAACCATTTTGACAATCCTAAAGTCTACAGAATGACAAGGCTTAAAATAACACTAATATCATTTCCACTCAAATTTGTAATCCTTTAAGTCACTCAGTCTCCCCTGCTCCCCTTCACATTTTCCTCTTCCTCACCCTTTACAGCGACTTTCTCCTCTTCCCTCACAGCCCTTTTCTGAGCACTGAGTTAAATTCCACGTCAGTGAAATTCCTTGGTAGATGTGAAATAAACTTTATTTACTTATTTAACCTTTGTTTACACCTCCTGTCTGGGCAAGTTTACTCAATCTACAAAGGTGGGATATTATCTGCAGTTTGTAGCCTGCGGTAATGGACAGAAACACCAGCACCAGAAGATCCCTTGGCCTGTTTTGAAACCAGAGGAGTGCGGGAGCCTGCAGAGCCAGACTGGGGGGACGCCGAGCCTGCGTCCGTCAGCGCCGCACCAGGTCCTGCACACATGCTCCACCATTTTGCCTGGACCGCTCTGTGCAGCGGCTCCCAGCTCTAAGCCCTTGCCCTCCCCACGCGCGCTGTGGGGCATCTACGCTTGAGAACAGCATTTTTTCTATTTTTTTCTATTTTTCTAATTTTTGCTATTGCACTTGCATGCCACTATTTTCACTGCCCAAAACTAGTGAAGGACGGTAAGACTAAAATACTCTAAAGCCTGACACCAGTTACTCCATCCTGCTCTGCCAAAGCCCCTGCAGCCTGGCAGGTAAGCATGCATCAGCCATGCCAAGCGTCAGCGTTCCTCCCCACGATCCCACTGCCGCCAACTGCGATGCCACGGGGAGTCGAGCAAGCCCATAAATGGAAGGATCCCCGCCTGGCGCAGTCCATCCCCTCGCTTTGTATTCAAGCATTAACTCAGCTTTCCAGCATCTGTCTCTGGAGAAGGGGAAGTGAACGCTTCCAGTGTCCAATGAGCCCAGATACCGATCAGACCACAACGCAACAAGGGGGAAAAAAGGAAACACGAAACAATTAATTCTTGGCTCCTTGTTTTAGCTCCAGGCAAAGGAAGGTGCATGGCAGAGTGAGAGGAGACTGGAACAGACGGAGGCTGGGATTTGCTCCAAGAGCCCCAGGGGCGACAGCGCTGGCTCCCAACCCCAGAAACACAGGGCTGCTCTCCAACAGGTGAGGGCTCAGTCAGCTCCCCGGGCAGAGGGAGCAAAGAAGGCTTCGCAGGCGAGATTTCTTTTGACTTTTCCGTGCCCAGGCCAAACGGCGAGAAGCCCCTTACAGAGAGAACGGGGCTAAACTATCAAATAAATCCCACTCCTGCGACCGGGTCTCAATGCAGCTTCCCCCACACCTCCCCTCCAAAAGAGCAACACTTTCCCTGTGAGAGAACTTACAAAAGAGCCTCACAACTGCAGGGGTTTATTCTGCTCTTGGTGGGGTTTGTGATCCACCCAGCTGAATGCTTTCCCCTCCGGTAAGATGACAACGTGGTCTGCGCACGCCAAGACCTGCCTGCGCCACGTGCCACCAGGGTCTGCTCTGCCACAGTGGCGGCGGGAGCGAGTGTAGCTGTTCGCCCAAGGAGACACAAAAAGCCTGGCTTGCCCTTCGAACTGAATCCCGGCAGTGAATCTGCAGGTTAACTGTCCAATAACAAACGTCTCGGTGATCTCAGAGACTTCTGCCACTGAAAACACTTAAATCCCTGCTTTTACAGCATCAGAACCATAAGATAAGCATTTTCAGGATTAACCATTTAGCAGCTTTCTAAAAGGCATCTGGGGAACACGTGCATCCCCAGCAGCCACACCTCAGCTGGGACAACAGGAAGAAAAACTTAAGAAAACAAAAAGAAGGAAAACAAGTAGAGAGATGTGCACTGAGCCTGAATCTGCAGAAAGTGAACTTAGAGTCCCATAGGAAAGCTACCCTATACGTGTGGTAGGAGGGCAACTGGATTACCTGTGCTCCCTTGTAAAACCAGCCCCAGGGATGGAAACCAACTCTATGGGATCTCCGAAGGACCCAGACCAGTGCAGCTTAGACTAAAGCCCAACCTCTCCCAACATGACAGGCAGACGCATAAACAAACCTATGCAACACAGCACGCAAAAACCATTTTTTGGTTGATGAGAAAGTCAACTGCATAACTGAAATTAAAATGAACTGTCAAAATAGAAATAACTTTTCGCTCTTTAAAGAATTTCTCAAAGAAGAAAAATAAGCAAACCCACAAATAAGTAAAACTGTTTGGTGGAAAAGAAAGAAACCTGTTCAACAACTGAACTAATGTATACACTGGTGTCAGCAAAGGAAGGAGCTGGAAGAGAATGACACGAGAAATCCCCCACTTCCACATCATAAGCAACCTGACCAGGAGGCTTGAAATCCAGTCTTCACTTCTAAAGGGAGCTTATTTCTTTCTCTTTGTCAAGGTTCAAAATAGAAAAGACATGTGAAACTCTTGCCTAAATCACACTCAACTGCTAGTTGTGCCAGTGTGCTCCAGGAAGAATACAAGATCACTACGTATGCACAATGACCATGACCAACACTTCTGAAAGTGGCAGAAGTCAGAGAGGTCACCTTTACTAAATGGAAAAAAATAAAAATCCCTTAGTCATAAAATAGTCTGGAAGAACGTGCAGCTTTTTCAAGACTTCTAACTTCACCAGTGACGAGTGGCGTTCCAGAATTGGGACAGGGGCTGTTAATGCCTTTGTCAGCGACATGAACAGCGGGGTTGAGTGCACCCTCAGCAACTTTGCTGACGACACCAAGCCGTGTGGTGCGGTTGACACGCTGGAGGGAAGGGATGCCATCCAGAGGGACCCTGACGGTGGGCCTGTGCGAACCTCATGAAGTTCAACAAGGCCAAGTGCAAGGTCCTGTAGGTGGGTTGGGGCAATCCCAAGCACAAACACAGGCTGGGCAGACAATGGATTGAGAGCAGCCCTGAGGAGAAGGACTTGGGGGCATTGGTTGATGAGAAGCTTAACATGACCCGGCAACGTGCGCTTGCAGCCCAGAAAGCCAACCATACCCCAGGCTGCATCAAAAGAAGGGTGGCCAGCAGGTCGAGGGAGGGGATTCTCCCCCTCTACTCCGCTCTCGTGAGACCCCACCTGGAGTACTGTGTCCAGCTCTGGGACCCCCAACATAAGAAGGACATGGACCTGTTGGAGCAAGTCCAGAGGAGGGCCACAAAGATGATCAGAGGGCTGGAGCACCTCTTCTATGAGGAAGGGCTAAGATAGTTGGGGCTGTTCAGCCTGGAGAAGAGAAGGCTCCGGGGAGACCTTGTAGCAGCCTTCCAGTACCTGAAGGGGGCCTACAAGAAAGCTGGAGGGTGACTTTTTACAAGGGCATGTGGTGATAGGACAAGGGGTAATAGTACAGAGCCCAGAAGAGCTTTAAGAAGAAAAAACACCACAAAATAACTAATTTAATTTTACCATACAGACAAGATCAGTAGATCCCATTACTTATGAAGCCCAATCGCTCATCATGTAGAACATCCTGGGTTAGTAATAACAATACAGAAAGCAGCCATATGATTTTTCTGTAGAGAAGAAAAAGGGGGCAATATACAAGATAACACGAGCAGAAGTTTAAGAGAAAATTCAACATGGTAAATAGCAAGTGAGTTAAAAAGAGCCAGAATAGACCTTAAATAGAAAGTTGTTCCTTATTTTTCTTTCAAAATCAAAACCCCAAATGCAAAGCAATTTTTCTTTCAAAAGCAAAACCCCAATTGGCAAAGGCTTAATTAAGGCGGCCCTCTTCAAAGGTTTGTAGAAGAGACAACATGAAAAGAAGGAGGAAAATAAAAAGTTTAAACTACAGGAAGGTATTGCTCTTCACTATGACACTCCTCTCGGAGCCCCCTCAATGCCCCTCTCGCAGCCTGTGGCCACCCAGGGCTGCAGGGGCTGAGGCCAGTCACCGTGCTGAGCCTGCCCAACATGCCAGCAGGATCCGACCCACTGAGGGAACGTGCCGCGACCACTCCAGCAGCAGTCTGGCAGGCTCTGCCCCATGCAGACATGCGCCCGAACCACCTCAAAACACACTCAGCACAGAGAAGCCCTGGGCTAGCGCTGGCCTCCTGCGGCCGCCCCTCCAGACCACGGAAAAGCTTCTGTCTGTCACGTCTTTTCCTTCTTTTCCTGTTCCCTCTCCCTAAACAGAGTGGAACTGTCATAGCACTGGATTCAAAGCCTAAGTGTCCCTCGTAACACAACCACCAAGGGGACAAAACTTCAGCGAGACCTTTCAGAGACTAGCGGAAGTCCAAGAAGATTTAGCACTATTCCTTCATCTTGCAGGTGAGCAGGTCCAAATCCCTAACGTAGAGTGGCTGCCAAGAAACCTCACCGGGAAGCTTCATCTCATCACCCAGGGTGTTTCCTTTGAACGACGTCCTTCTACAGCCCCTTCCTTTCTCCTGCTCTCCCCTCTGCCTAGCCGCAAGGCGGAGGTACCAGCTTCACAAGGCGGAGGTACCAGCTTCGCAAGGCAGACAAAGAATGAACTAATTTACAAAACAAGTCTCTAATTTACAAACTCTCTTCCTCACCCCCACATCCCTTCCCTACCAGGCAGGGAGAAGCAGCAGGCATCCTGCCATTTGCTTGCAGGCAAGGTTTTAACTACTTGGGTAAATGAGGATAAGGAGATACCTTCAGGAAGCAAGGCCTAAAGGAATCATTGTACCATCCAGCCTGGCCTCCTGCGCATCAAAGGCTGAATGACTGCGGCCCTTCATCAGCTCTATCCAAGAGGACCACTCCAGAGGGAGGCTGAGAAGTAGTCTGCACACTTGTTCACAAGCCTGCACGCTCCGCTTATCAATAAAAATAGGAAATACAAGATTTTCAAGCCATAGGTTACTACAGATATGTCCCTGTTAAAATGCTGAGAAATTTACAGATAGCTTTCCCACTAAAAATGAAAAAACCACCAAAACCCCCAAAACAACTGAGGTGCATTTTAATATCCTTTTTACATTACCCTATACGTCAGTTAGGCTGAACAAGAGTAGTGAAACAGTACGCATGCAACATCCAGCATGCTTCTCCCCCGCCGCGAACTCTCCCCATGCCCGTGCCGTGCCCGTACAAACCGAGCCATCGGCAAAGCCAAGGCAGTACACACTGCTCGGCCCCATGAGCAGGAGTCGCAGGTGAGGCCGGGCCAGCTCTGAAGGCTTTGACTGAACGCCATCCTGACACAGGAGCTCTGCTCCACTCCGGAGAAGTGGAGGAAGGAAAGGCCAGCAGTTTCCTCAAGTCCATTATGAACATGAAGAAAAGCTGAACTTGAACCCAGGTCTCCAGCACCAAAAATGCTTGGCAATTTTTCTCTCTCAGCTGAGCCCCTTTCCCATCTTGCACATGTGCTTTGGTAACAGCAATACACTGGCTGCTTGGGAACCATGTCTTGGGGAAGGTCAAACCCCGTACGCCCTCTGCTTACGTGCTGGTACCTCCCCCAACATACAGACGTGGGGTACTTTCTGACCATCAGGGTCATCCTAAATGTCCTTCCCCTTATCCTCCGTTTGATTCAGGTCCTTTCTTCTCAGTGATACCTTGAGCCAAACCATAGCAGGAGGCAGCTGGAGCCTGGCCAGCCTGCATTCGATCTTTCAGCTCCAAGGGGACATAAAACCAGCCGTCAAATCTTTGAAACCTGTCCAGCCCATGACAGTAGCGTTTGGTAGACTACACAGCTCGTCTCTTGCCACAGATGACACAAGACCCTTTCCTGGGCTCTCTGCAATCTGGACCTACCTCCGCATCAATACACCATCTCTTCAGACCTCAACCGAATCTTTTCATTGTCCCTAACTCTGAAAGGGATGTGATAAGTTAAAGACATTTTACAAATAACGTTTACTTAATTCTGTTGCCTATATCATTTCCTGACGTGGGCCACACATTACCATAGATAATCCTATGGATAACTCTCCATCCTGTTTAAAATATCTCTGGTAGCAACAGCAAATGCTAGCATTAAAAGATACAGCCGGGAACAAGATACTCAATTAAAATCTAATTTTAACACACCACAGAAAATGGGAATGAGAAGAAGATGAAAACTAACCCTGTGCGACTACATTTTTTCCAAGGACTACAGTACTGGAAAACAAATCAGCTTATCGGTATTTTGCATGGAGGCACACATATCCATAAGATACACGCACACCTTGGACCTTTGGGGATCTTTGATCAGCTAGTTATTCGGGTAAAGCAGCACACCCTCCTCCCCGCCTGCTCGCCCCACGCACGGGCGCATGCCCTCGGTGCTGCCGGGCCTGTAGGAAGTTTCACGAGTTTGCACAGCAAGAAGCAACGAGGATCATCGGCAGGCCTCTAGCAACCGTGGAAGAGCTGCTCTTACCAGTGGTCACACGAGATGCAAAGTTCGATGCTCTGAAAGCAGAGTTGCAAACCAGTTCCCTTTTCTAAATGGGGGGGATGATCTCAGCTGCTGCCACTGTCCTGCACTTGAATTGCGAGACTCAAGGCTGTGGCAGGCAGCCCTAGCCCTGCCCAAAAGCCAATGTGACAGCTCCTAATTCCCCGGAGGACCAAGGACGTAAGGGAATTTCCCGGGTGATATCACGCAGCAGCAGTAATTGCAGTTCTTACCCTCTGGTCTTCTATAGCCATACACTGAGGCCCTGAAGACCTGACCAAAAATTGGAATTCAAGGGTCCCCTGGGTCTCACCACAGCCTCTTCAGGGAGGGAAATCGTGTGGCTGGCTGTGTTAGTCATAAAATAAAGATGAGCTTTCTTGTAGCAGCCTGAGTCAGAGGACAACCCTTGGGGCAGTCCTGAGTCTAAGATGCTCTGATGAGGAAGAAGCTGATGTATTGTGGACTGTCAAATCACTGGTACTGGGGTCCAAGATGACAGTGACCGATTTTCTTTTTAATCATAATCTGCAGTTGCCAGAATGACCCGTCACAGCCACAGCTCAGACTACATATCAAGCACTGCTGGCATTGTGAGCATCTTGCAGAAATGAGACATGGTACAAGTCAGAAGCTGGCATGCGTGCACTGCAAGCAACACAAGGAATAGCAGCCAGCTTTAGAAGATCAAGGAGGTCCAGACACAAGGCAGCTGCTGAAGAACCACCTCAGGAAGATGCAAGGCAGAAGGCACCAGAATATACAGCGGGACAACCATCTGGCGACCCTGTGTACCAGAGATCATGGACCATAAATGCAACAAAATTCCAGAAAAGTAGTAATAAAAAGTGAAAACAAAGCTAAAAGGAAGAGCAGGAAAAACTGTCAGAGCAAACCCACCACTGCCGGCCGTGCAGAGGAGCTTCCCACCACCCATCCTAGTTACTCACACGCTGTCCTGCACGCGGCAGGGGCTGAACGTGCCTAAAGAAACCTTTGGAGTAAAAGTACTTTTGGTCCCGATCTCTTGCTGCTTTCCAGCTGCCTCCAGCAGTGTGTTTGGGAGATCCCTATAGAGAAGGATGTCTGCTTTAGGAGGATTTGTGTTCCTTCAAACATTTAAACTATAATCATCTATCTCACTTCGGCTTCCATTATTCACTGTACTAATTCACTTCTTGTTTAAAGTCTCATTCAGATTAAAGTACGGAGAAAAGACAAATCTCACTCTTACTTCTAAGCCCAGGGTGCCACAGCACGGCACTCTGTCCACTTCTTATCTCGCACACCGGCTTTCGTTCTGCTGGCACCCACGGGCACTGCGGAGCGGGAGGGCGGCAGCGGGACGGCGCAGTGTCCCGGTGCTCTGCCCATGTCCCTCCCGCTCCAACATGGAGCCCGCGGCTGGGGACAGGGCTACTGCTCTCTGCACTGGGGAGCTGGCATGGCAGCTGGCGCTTCCCAAACCCGCTCCCAGGCAAAGCTTCCCAAAACGGTGTGGGAGGGAGGCCGGGAGGGAGCGGTGCTCTGCCCACCCCTGAGGCAGCCGCAGGCCAGCTCCTTCCCCCCAGGGCCAGTACTGGCGGGGTGGGCTGTCCCCCTGCCAGCTGGGCATCTGATGCAGGTTTATAAACACCATGCAATTCTGGCTTTTTAGGGCCGTATCCAGCCTACGCGTGTGACTCTGGCAGGTCCACAATTGTTGGCTGGTAAGCAACCCCCAATGACCTAAGGGTCAACTACTTTCTCAGAAACACCAGCCAAGTACGAGCCCTTCTAAGCCTACAAACAGCCCAGGTCCAGGATGACCCCACCTTTACTCAGGGTGACTGAATGGAAACCAGGAGCACAGTGGCACCTCTCAGGGACACAGACACCCTCAACCCCGTAACCACCCAGCAGCGTTATTCATCAGATTCCCCGTAGGCCAACATGATTCATGCCTCCCTCAAAACCAGCAACTTGCCTAAGCCTCGGAACACGCCTGCCACTAAATTAGGGAACATGTGTGGCTCCATTTGCTCCAGGGACAGACCTTCTGCTGTTCAGAAGACGGGAGAGGTATGAAGGAGCCACCCCAAAAGCAGCAGCACTCAGCACCAGGGAGCTATGGCTCGGACAACTGAAAACCACCTCAGAATCGAGCCAAAAAATCCTCCTTTCGCATTCACTGGCCTCTCAGCAAGGCCCGCAGTGAAACACATATTTCATCTGGAAGTTCGACTGCAAAGGGAGAAAAGATGTCCCACCCAATCAGGCAGGCAACTATTAATAACGAGAACCCGGTATTTAGACGGGAGGTATTAAAGCGAATGCATGTGCCACAGACGCTGGATCTTCAGCCTCTTCTCCAAAGCAACAGAGAAGCTCCCATGCTCAGATCCCACCGTTCAAACCATATCACAGTATGGGATTTACCACGGGCTCAGAGGAACGTCTGGCCCCTGCTGTAGTTTGCTGGGAGAGAACAGAGGCTTAGGACAGACTGGAACGTTTCTACCAAAGGATATGAGGAACTACACCTGAATCACAGAATCATAGAATCATTAAGGTTGGAGAAGACCGCTAAGATCATCAAGTCCAACCATCAACCCAACACTATCATGCCCACTAAACCTTGTCCCTAAGTGCCTCATCTACACGTTTTTTAAATACTTCCAGGGATGGTGACTCCACCACTTCCCTGGGCAGCCTGTTCCAAGGAGCATCTCCCCAGCGCCGACCGCTGCCTCTGCTCAGCTAGATCCTTCCCCACGCGATCCCATGCCAGGATTTAAACACAGGAAAAGTGACCCTACACTAACCCACTCCCGTCCACCTTCCCTCCTCTCCTGTCCCAACAAAATGGTCAGATCTACAGAGGTAAAAATATATCCTATATCTGACAAACATTTTTCATGATTGGGGCTATAGCTACTTTCACAATGAACAGTGCAAAATTTTCCAAATTACACTAAAATCATTTCTTCTCAGAAGAAGGCACACTGTACAAACAGCAGAGCCTGGCAACCTCTCGCCGCTATTAACCATTAATAGCTGAGCTTGCTCTGTTTACCAAAAGCCTGCGAAAATCTGACCTTCCCCTCCGCTGTCCCTCACTCCCAGGTGGAGACCATTCACCTCAACTTTCAAGATACCTTCCCCCTTCCTATTTTCTCTTAATGTTTCATGATTTGAGCTAGTAATTACAGCTGTCATCACCTCCCTGAGGAACTGGAGCTAGACAATTAGGCTCAGACTTCCCAGAGTTCACAGACGCATCTTGAGTTATACGTCCAGGCTTCTCCTGTTCAAGCATATGGTGGGTATAAACAGAAAACTTAACCAAGACCCCAAGACTAAATACCTCCATTTTCATCTAAAATACAGATGCTAGGGAAAAAAAGCATGAAGGCCAGGACAACTAACAAGAAAGAGGTATAGTAATAGAGCTGGCATAATTAAGGAGGAAGCAAAACTTGAAAATTTAATGCATGAATATAAAAAGCTAGCAATTAGTTTACAGTTAAAAATAGCAAGTACATCTTAGACAGGTTCAACATCAGATATTCCTAACCATCCATCAGTTCATGAACTGTGTTGGGTATAGAACAGCAAATACAGTACCTGTATTAAAAAAGGGATGGGGAGACACTGTGGTGGGTTTTATTAGCTTTATCTCATAACAAAGCCGTAAGTATTGTGAAGGGAAGAATAATTAAAGAGACAGCAATAAATGGAAACCAGGATAAAACATAAGGCAGGTTTATCGAAGACACATTGTGCAAACTAACCCAGTATCTTTCTTTACTAAAATAACTGCCCCTTCTTCAATACCGTACCACGGGTAATTCAGCCAGAGAAGATGGGAACTAACCAAGATTTTTAAAAGACAGAAAACTAGGCCAAGAAAAGATGACACCAAAATGATTTAAAGAAAATACTGCCCTGGATGGAGGTTATTTGGAAAGGCCTTGGGAGTCACCTTGCTAACTAACTTCACTGATGGCCTTGCTGCAAATCAGCAGAGACCCCTGATACTTGATGAAATTAAACTGGGAAACACATCCAACACAGTGGAAGAGCACAATATTACACAAGAAGAAGTTATGATTTGAGGACTAGAATAACAGGAAGGGAACTAAGTCCAAGAGCGTAACAGGAAAACTCTGAGTTTCTGCAGTAAATTCAGGGTTTACCAATCAGGAATTATAAAGGAGGAGATGGATTGATGAGCTAGTCAGGATGGCAGAACCAAAAGGATGCAGCTGTGAAAGTGGCAAACATGATCTTAATATGTTGTTCAGGGTGTCTGTAGAGATAAGGAAGTAATAAACGGCATGCTAATAGCACTGCAAGACCTCAGCTGGAATTGCATGTACAACTGCGACCACATTACAGAAGAAGTAACTTAGCTGTGAACAGATGGAGGAGGCAGCTAGCAGAGCGACCGCAAGAACGGATGTTCTCCAGCACAATACAGCACAAAACCAAATGGCTTTAACCGAGCCATACACATTCTGGCTGGAAGCCGGCGTGCGCACACGCGTGTGTACGCAGGAGGACGTGCGCACCAGCACAGCGGCAGAACGCAGGAGCTCATCCCATGGAAGCGGCCAGGCTGCAAACCACGTCCTGGTGAGGAAGCTGCTACATCAATATTTAGAAAGCAACGCCTGCACCAGAGGAGAGGCAGTCTTAATGACCCAGCATTAACGTTTCTAACAAGAGGTAACTCAGGCAACCCTAAATATACATAAGATCTGCTCTGGCAGATTTACATTTCCACTCTGCATACCTTTTAGTAAACACTGACAGAACAGCTTTCAACCTCAGACGCTTCTGCTCAAGAAAATTACTAGGTTCCTGTGGACAGAGCCAGGCGAGGCTTAAAAACTGCTCCGTAAAGTGTTCTGAGGAAAACAGGCAATGAGGAGATTGCATACCACTGGAATGGGCTGCATGCATGTTACACCACAGCACCTAAAGCAATCATGTTGTCTTGTATATTTAACAAGTAAGTATTTCTCTGCTTCCTCCAAGTTGAGCTTCTGGGAGACATCAGTCCAGCAGTCGTCGTGCAAGCCTCAGGCCACACTAACACAAGTGCAGTAACAGCTTATTGGTTTATAAGTTAACTTTCCTACTTTTCCCTGTTTATTTCTTTTGCTGGAAGATAAGTCAACATGCCAAAGGGATTATGCCATTTATTATGCAACTGTTTGTCAGTTAATATTTGTGTTCCAGTGAGGCAAGGACCAGATAAGTGATGCCTCAGCAGCTGCTCTCTCTGCTAGAAACCGCAGCAGAGGGGCTGCAGAGGTACCCCCAAGCAGGTCACAGCATGGCTGCGACACCCTCAAGACTCGGCCAGTCTCCAGATCTCGGCTAAACTGTTCCAGCCTTGCCCCTGCCTCTATGCACTCTTACTGTTCATGACTGGTACCTACCACCATATACTTCTCTACAGCTACAGAACAGCACACACCTGTAAACACAGGCTTTCCAAATTTAGCCCTGCTTCTCCTTGCTCCCACCTCTCCTTCCATAGCATGAGAATAGTGGTCGCAATCTCTTCTGGCAGCAAGCAGAACTAAAAGGATTAATCTGCTACATCTCTGTAGAAGTACTTCAACAACTAAGAGGAGCAACTGCTGAACAAGATTAGCAACAGACTAGAACAAAATACAGTAAGCAATAGGGACCTCTACAAAAGCACGCGCCAAGGTGTTACACCTGCCATCCCGGCCATCCAGTATCCCAAAGTACATGCCTGCTGCTTCGCCCTCCACTGATGTTCAAAAGGCATCAGGTGTTGGTATTTCTTATTCCTTCTGCTCTCTCTTCCATCACATGCCACTGCTGCTCTTCCTTACACTCTCACCAAATCCATTTTTGTATTGTTTTTTGCTAGACACCTCACTTTTGAAACGCATAAAGGAAGCCAGTATTGCTGAAAGGCTTCACTGACACTGAGCGGTCAGGTCCCCGGAGGTCCCCAGACGGGCTTCCTGGACACACCATCTCCCAGCTCTGGTTACAGCCACCGCACAGAGCAGCAGGTCTCCACAACAGGCACCTGCTGCTTGTTCTGGCTCAGGACCACAAAGGGGAACACCTGCCTCAGGACAAAAGCTGGGCAGGGAAGGGAGGAACAGGCACACCGTGTCCGGAGCTTCTTGGCAGGGAAGGCACATTCAACAAAGACAGAAGGTCAATATCTGACTGGCAGGCAGCAAAGCCACACGGTCCACCATGCTGGGACCACAGGCAGCCTGCACTGCGCAGCAGGAAACCCAGGACAGACACAGGGCACCCAGAGCACCGTACCTACCCCCGCTTCAGACGGAGCCCTGCTTTAGCAGGAGTCTGAAGACAGTGCGACACATTCCCATCATATCCCATCGTGTCCCTATGTCCCAGCAGCTGTCCACACCCCTCTCCTCGGGGGAGCTACAGGACAGTCGAACACCGACTGCCTCACGCTGGCTACTTCACAGGCGTTTGGGAACGGCTTCCCCTCGCTATGAGGGGAGCCTCTGGCGCAGCGCGGTGCCCTCCTGCACGGCTGGTCTGGAAACAGACCCTGCCCGGGCTCTGGAGCACAACGGTTCCTCTCCTCCACACCCTGCAGAGCCAAGACAGCTGCACACAGGCTACACAAACTGCAAGCACAGAGCAACAGATATATTTAAAATACAGTATGACCTAAATTTTACTTCTACAAAATGAAAACAGTAGCTCCAAGTGTCTTCCCCATGCATCACATTTCCTTTGTTTCCTCTTACATTTAGGACACAGCTTTTCTACCCCTCCCAGGAGGTTCAGGCACACAAGGGAAACACAAAGGGTACAGGGCACCAAAAAGCAACACCACAGCTAACAGGAGGAGATTTTCTTTGGAGGGTTTAAAATTGTTTGCCAGGCAACATATTAGAACAGCAAGAGCTGCAATTAAAAACCTGTGAGAGTTTCATTGCCCCACCACATTAGGGGCTGAGAAGACTGTCCACTGGGGTCTTCCAACTCCTCAGGACTCCTGAAGAACTGCAGCAGCACCACCTGATGCTCCTGGCTGAGTACATCATCAGGACACAGATTTCCCCGCTTTTTCCTTCCCCTCTCTAGTCGTCTTGTATCAGTACTCCAGCTCTGTTCTCATCCTTACTCTTGCATGTGTTGGTCCCCATTTTATTGAGTTAGGTCTTCAAAGAAATATCCTGGATGTTATTTTTCTCAAAAGTATTTGGCAGCAGATGATATTAAGTTTTTCTTAAAAGGTACGTGTGGATGTAAGAAGGGCCATCGGAGCTCAGCTGTGCTCGTCCCAGGAAAACAGAAAAGCAGAACAGGAGGAATCCAGCTGCTCTGGCCCAGAGGTCCCATGTGCTTCAAGCTTTCAAGATGCAGGACGGAAGTACCAAAGCACCCACATTCCCTCTTCTTCCACTGAATACATGCAAGAAAAGTAAATGTATCTGCACAAAATTAATCCCACACGAGACCAGCTCTCTAGAGCGAAGGTTTCCCACCATCCCATGGAAGCTGGTCCCTACCTGCCAGTCCCAGCAGAGCAAGCCCTCGCGTGGGGGCAGGCACCCGTCCCTCCTCCCCCTCCTGCGGGCGGGTGCCTCGAGGAGCATCAGCATCATCACACCTGCAGCTCCGAGGCTGAGGGAAGGCGCAGGTGTGAAGGAGAGCCCAACAGTGGTTTAGCAGGAGCTGCACCTCTGGGAATGGATTTGATGTCAAGTGTCAGCAAGTAAATTGCTATTGGCTTCTCAATAAGCAGCAGTAGCGAGCTAAGTGTTTCCCTGTGTTGTGCAGGCTCTCTCCGACTCAATACAGCAGTATTGACAGCACAATCACAGGGTAATCCAGGCTCCACTAATATCTCAGCACTTCCTCATTGAAAATACACTTTCCACTTGGACATCAGCCCATTAGCGCAGGCTCACATCGCAGGCGTCCCCCCGACCTGCCAGGACACGCAGCGGCACAGCCCCCAGCCACTCCCCGGGGCACGGCCCAGAGGATCACAGAAAAGGGGCTCTTTTTGCAATGAGAAATCACCAATGGAAAAGGGATGAAAGGTAATCAAAAAGTCTTTATAACTCAAGTCTCTGTAGGTTCTGAAAAAAATTGGTATTTCCTCACTAGACAACAGAAGTTCATTCAGGGAATTAACTCTCCTCTTGCCCCCTACGCTTCGTCTGTCATCCTTCCTTGCTATCTTATCTCGAAACTTAGACCACAGATTCCTCCAGGCAGAAGCCTCTCCTTTCATTCCTTGAAAACCAGAGACCTGCTCCTGCACAGCAGAAATACCTACGTTCTGCTTCTGTACCACAGGGCAAGGGTGCTCCGGCGGATCATTAACACTCCTCTGCTGGCAAGGACACCCTCCGACAGACGCCGCACTGGAAGTCCCCAGGTACTCGGGATGCCTTCACCTGGAGGAAGCCTCCAGAGCTCTCTGGCAGCCACCATCACAGCACGATGCAACTCATTTTAACCGCCTCTGCCACTATGCATGCGTGTGCTCTTGTACGCATCTCTGATGTAAACGCTGATCTTGGCTGCACTGATTGCATGACGGACTCTCAATGAAAATTAGGTAGTTCATTTGTTTTGGATTATGTAATAAAAATGAACCAGTCCCAAATACATGGGAGTATTTCTTTTTGTCCTAATGTAGCATTGTCATCCACAAACCCCAAAACACAAAAAAAAGTGGACAAGCATCCCTGTTTTACATGTTGTAACTGTGTTCCAAGTTCAACGTCATTGAAAAAGTAGGGCTGAAAGTGCCACAAGATCTCAATCAAGGTAGCGCTTCACCTGCAACATCCAGACAGAAGTTTGCACCACAGCTCCCAGACTGAAGCATCACATCACACAGACTGTTCCCAAAAAGGTTATGCTCTTTTTCCAAGAATACAAGCCACAATAGGAACTGGTAATTAGACACAAGCAG
Organism: Fulmarus glacialis; assembly: GCF_000690835.1. Classification (NCBI taxonomy): domain Eukaryota; kingdom Metazoa; phylum Chordata; class Aves; order Procellariiformes; family Procellariidae; genus Fulmarus; species Fulmarus glacialis. The sequence continues at coordinate 9,338 of NW_009195000.1, read as the reverse complement.
AGGCTGGTTGCAAGGCAGAAGTCTTAAGGAGTAGCATCAGAAAATACGAACTTTCCCTAAAACAGCTGCTCTAGAGCTGTAAGCAACACACGGAGCCCCAGGGGTTCGCCAGGAAGCTTTTAGGACACTGGCGTAAGCAGCCACTGCCACGCGCATGGGAACTCCCGATGCTTTCACTGGGGAACGAGAGCCTTCACGTCACTTCAAAACCGCTGGCGGTAAGAAAAGTCATCCACGCCACTAGGATATTTGGAAGAGTGGGAGGTAGAGGGAGGCAGGCAGAAGACGGCAGACCGAGAGAAGTTTAAAAACAGCAGGCTTTAATACAGTTAAAACACATACACATCAAGAACACGCAAAATACCTTAACCACTCACGCTTTAGCTTCTTGCTTAATGTATTATAAACGTACTAATTAGTTTAGCAATGCAGAGCACCTTGAACTAAATAACAAAAATGACAGTTTTTTCATTTGCAGGTATCTAATGTTACCAACAATGTGAAGGCAAGATCAGAAAGTGAAAAGCAATAGAAAAAGCCTACTGGAGGATCCTCTCGGGTTGGACCAACCACCTCCTGTGCTGCTAGGGCAGGTTTCCAGAGAGGCCTGCAGAGCCGCTCGTGCCGGCAGCGCAGATTCACCCACAACTCCCTACTCTAAATTTAGCCGGCACAGGCACGCGGCTCCACATTCTACATTCAGAAGTTGCATTCATGTGGAAAGCTGGTGCCTCACAGCATGCAGCAAAGAAACTGCAGAATGGGTTGATACATTCAATTTAGCTTTAATCTATTTTGGTAACAATAACAGCAAAACAAGGACAGACATTTCGAGGAAGGCCAGCCACACAGCAGCCACCTAGGGCCTCCTGCCACCCCCTACAACTTTTCCTAAAGACCATGCCACAATGATTTCACTGCCATTGCTGCCATAGAAAACAAGTTAATCTAAGGGTGTCTTTTACGTTTTGCAACCACATCCTGAGATGCCTGGCACAATGCCAGGCCCTTACCAAAATGACTAACTTCTGTTGTGTCTAGCACCAACAAGCAGCATCTTCCACCTCACCAAGGCCGTAACAGCATCAAGTAAGAGAAGAACAGCAGATGAACACCGAGATGTGAAGCACTTCACATGTGCATCCCACGACCCAGTTCCCAGCCGGCACAGCGCCGTGCCTTCCCGCTGGACACAGTACGCTGCAGCAAAGAGGCGAGCGGAAGCATTTGGAGGAGAACCCCTCCGGCACAGCCACGCTAACGTTAAATTGCCAGGATTATGAAGGCAAGGTCAGGGAGCCTTCTGTTGTAGATAGGGGAGGTTATTCAGTCTGGAGTCAGATGAGGAACAGATATCTGGTTAGGAAGAGGTTAACGCTGCTTCAGCCTGCAATCTGATAAATGGCTCTGCAGAAAGCAGGTTCTCTCACTTTGAGATATGATGTCACTAACCTTTATTGATCCACAATCAGAGAACTTTGCTTATCTCTCTCCTGTGATATGCTGCCCTCCTGTACTCAACTAGTGTTTAATACACTGCTGGGCATCTTGCACTCTTTATAGCTCACACCACACCTCCGCCAGGCCACGGGGGACAATATTTTACAGGCTGCGCCAGCCCAGCTAGCTTGAGGGATAAGACACAGGCATGCATCCCTCCCACCCCACCATCTCCTGCACTGGGAACCTGCATTTCAGAGAAATATTATACACCTATATTGTAATACCTCACGAAAAGAGGAGGGCAAACAGTGCAGCTGTGGTCCAATGGGGTCTTACAGCCTCACCTACGGTAGCGGGTCTTCAGTCTGGACCCGAGGTGAGCATGGCCTTCTGAAGTTACTGTTCCTGTGGGAGTGTTTATTTTTACCCAACTTTTGCTCTTTTACAAAAACAACACTTTACTTTTAGCCTCAACTTCCTTTTTAATATTTGAGGTGAAACATGAAGTTAGGTGACTAATAAAAGAACTATAAATTAACCATTTATTCTTACATAGCAGCAAAGCATTTGCTATTAACTGTATGCACCAAATCCAGTATTTTTTCTTTCAAATATATAGTGATGCCGGAAAACAGCTGAATAGCCAGGTAGCAGAATCTGTAACTTGAACAATTAGATCAGCCATGCACAGAGACAACCGGAGAGGAGCTTCAGAGAGTCTCAACACTGGCAGGCAACCCTAAATGCTGTTTTTCTGCTAGATAATACACAAGTTGCCTGTGAACTACTCGTGCATTTCTGGGTTTTTATTTAGCTGTACCCTTAGAGGAGAAAAGTCTGTGCATCAGCGGGGACAGACCCGTGAAAAGCTCCCTTCGCACAGCACGTGGCAGGGGCAGGATGGCAGAGCCCCCGAGGAGCAGCGCCCGCACCCCGGCACCAGCCGTGCCCCCCCAGGGCCCCGCCAGCCTGGGCTGGAGAAGGATCGGACACCGTGCAAAGCGCGGGAGGTGTGGAAAGACCTTTACACAGTAAGAGTGCAAAACCCCTGAGGTTACAAGAAATGAGAGTGTAAGGCAAGAAAAGGCCAAGAATAAGACAGAGGTATTTAAAAGCGAAAAATGGTAGAAAGAAGTAAATTGGGTGCTCCTGCCTTATACTACCAACACCAAAGTGATACTCACACTGCAAGGCAACTCTCACTCAAGATGGGAAACTCCGTGCCACCAGCCATCCCTGAAGCCAAGAGATTATACATGCTCAAAACCATACCGGAGGTACTGGAGAGGTGGAGTAAAACATCTCAAGATTTGGTTTGAAGGTTCTGTGAACCTTTCTGTTTCAATGGATAATCAGTCTTGTAAAGCTTTGGAAAAGAAGAGACAGAGTGGTAAGTTTTCCAACATACAGATGATTTTTATAAAACAGCTGTGACCTATTTTACTTATTATCCACCAAGACAAAAAAATGCACTCTTGTATCACTGCAGGACAAGTTTTAGGTCAGGAGTTAAGGTTTTCCCTCTGTTGACTACGAGGGATGAAGCACTGGCACAGGCTGCCTAGTGCAAGATCGTAAGGACAGTCAGCCATGGTCTCAGCAACATCGCTCTCTTGGAACAGTAAGAGTCCCCTTCTAGACCTGTGCTTCTAGGACTCTATAAATACACTGCTATGCAGACAGGTCAGAGAAGAAGAAGATTAGGAAGAAATGTCCACTTTGCACAGGTCAAATTACTGCAAATTACTGTTCTGATGCAGTCTAGTGATTCTTATAGTTTCAGACATGCACTGAACTTTCTTTTTTTAATTAAAGGTCTTTTGAACCACGTGCTTCTTAAAATAGTAAATTACACCCTTCTCCAATTTGTGGAAATAAATTAGGAACGCTGTCCGAATTACCAACCTGGGCAGAGAGCATAAAAATCCCAAACTCAAGATTTCCTGCAACTCAAGAGACATTTGAATTAGAGGTTTTAGACTGTAAGCCGTTAATACTCCTGCTCAGTCGTTAAGTTCACGTATGGAGCGCTAAATATTTCAGGATCCAAAGAAGGAGACACGCAAGGGCCGGTGGCCAAGCCGTGCTCTGTCCCTTTGACAGCTGCAGAGAAATCACCACCGACCCACCAGGAAAATGCTTCAGCTGATGCTGATCCTAAAAGCAAACCTGGATAGCCACAGAGGTGCTGCTAATGAATGGTTTTCATCCCGGTGCTGTCTCTCCCTGTCAAGTGCCATGCAATATTTATGATGGAAGTCACCTCGGGGTGACTCCCCACTCTGCAGAGAGCTGTGGACAGCAGCTCCAGCCTTGGCCAACAGAAATGTGTGGAAAAACAAGCTGAATCCCCTGTCCATTATCTGCACCAGCTAAAACGAGTGAGGAACTATCTGCCATCCATAAAGTCTCACAAACCCTTTAGTCCAACCCTGGACCGCGGGACCCCGAGCTGCGGCCAGGAGGGAGCGCAGGGAATTGGGTCCCCAGCAAAGCAACAGGAGGTCAGGGAGATGCTCCCACCCAGGTCGAGGAGATGCTCCCAGACTTGCACCGCAGGCCCGCAGGAGCACGACCCAAGGGCTGGAGCCAGCCTGGATCTCCCGCAGGGTCTTCCCTGGGCACTGGCGCTTTTCGGCCGCACCACCCTGCACCCTGGGGACCGGGGATTAGCACTGCTGAGGCAGGCCAAGCATGCACTACCTTCAATTACATCGAGCAATTACCTTAAAGCAATTACATCAGCACTTGGGGTACTGAAATGCCCTTTCCTGTACTGACCACACAACAAGAGTCAGCAGTGCACCGCTTCCAGAGAACACCTTCGCTGCTTCAGGCCATCCACTACGGAGGTAATTGAATGGTCACAACCTGCTGAAACGAAGTTCGCATCTTCAGTGGGAGAGAGAGCAAAAAACCCCAAGCAAACCCTGAAAACTTATTTAGAAACAGTAGAGAAACCTTGTTCCAACCTGCCCTTGCCTCAGGCATTGGCATCATCAGGTGTGAACAGGATTCAAGTATCTCAAATAGTACACAAAGGATTGAGTCAGCTTCAGCCTTTTTAACATCACCTTTTTTGAGGATCTGGTCAACACTGAAGATTTTCTTCAGCTTTTCCACTGCCGCTATTTCAGTAATGCTTACATCTCTTCTAACCAGGGGAAGCAGCCTAGTGCCCGAGAGGCTGCTCCTCTTTACCTTCACCATCGCTACCCGCACACTGTGCGTTGAGCTACCAGCAATGTAAAGAAAGCATTCAGACAGTTCGACTGCTCAGATGTTTCCTCCACGAAAAAGCTTTTGGTGTAAATATATCCTGCTGCAGTTCAGCATCTCCACTCCACTCCATTACAGACTCAGCAAATCCCTGCCAAAACAGCAGTACTTGGAATAGTTACAACTTTTAATGTACATCCTATACGATAACTTCACAACATCAGGGAAAATACTACTCCATACAGCTAGCAGAGAGGTGGCCAGATAAATAACTTAATTTCTGGACGATACGTCTTTTAGACATAAGCATGTTCCAGGGCAGTCTGAAGGAGCTCTCTCGTACCAGTCTCAGCTACTAATTCCTACCAAGGTATTTCTAGAAACTGGATCTGCCTCAAAACAGGCGCTGCTGGATGCCCAACAGAAGAGACATCACTTCCCAGAGCACTCTGCACAAGCTTAGGATAAAAAAATTATAATACTATGGGCACACACATCTTCACCAGCCTAGCACTTCTATAACAGCGAGTACCCTGCCTCACTGGATTTAACAAAAGGAGGAATGTTTTTTTTTTTTTTTAAAAATCCCTTCACCGCAAGACCCTGGGTCCTCTGCTCCAGCTACCAGACCACTCTGTACATGAATTCCCGGAAACATCCCTGCTTCGAGCCCTGCAAACCCAGCAACGACGCTATGCTTGCAGCCACTCCCCCACCCCAATAAAAGCCTGAATTGAACCAAAGGGGCTGACAGAAGCCCTCCAACGCTGCGGTCAGGTTGAGTTGGCGGGAGCCCGGGCTGTGCCCCAAGAGGCAGAGTAGGAAGGTGAGGGCTTTTCCTTTTCTTTATTTAAAAGGTGCTGCTGGAGGTAGAAACACATGAAAGTCTGTGTAGGACAAGGGAAGGAATTATCCCTCCCATTGATTTTCGCTCTGGGGTATTAGAAAGAACACAGCATTTATCTGGAGATTTCTTCCCAAAGCTAACTACGGACTTTCAAACGTAAATGAGACTTGAAAGGGGCTTATCGGGCGAGGATCTGCTGAAACCTCACCGGAACGTGGGAGCCCCGGCGGGAGCTCTCTGATCCATCGTCCCCCTCGGACAGCTGAAAGCCCGCTCTCGTCCCCAGCCTCAAACAGGCAATCGAGGGGGCATAGCCCAGGGACGGCAGCGGGGCAAGAGCTGCAGGACAGCGGGGTTCCCTGCATCCCTTCTCTCCCAGCAAGCATCCCTTCAGACCTGCCCGCCCCTGCCGCAGGGGCCTGCGAGGCCCCTTCTGCAGGGCCACGACGGCATCGGCCGCCCCGTGCTGTGAACGGCAATCAGAGGGCTGGGGGCAGAGCGTCCCAGCTATGGCTGGACGCAGCCCAGGGGCATGGGCTCACTGCCCCTCCAAACTGTCTCTGTCCTCCAGCAGCCAAGGCTACGCCCTGGGAACTGCGGCAGGATAAAACCCTGACCTGGAGAAACCCTTCTGCAGGACTCCCAAACACGTAACCGCCTTACTGCTGCCCCAAAAGCTGTTCCCGGAGCCCCCTCTGCCCCGCGCGGGCTCTGGCTGCCATGCCGCAGCCCGGCTCGCTGGGAAAAACCTCTGAAGCCTCATCTCCCGTCCGCTGTCTTTCCCAGGTTGTAATTGGTGAGGCAGGAGATTAGAAATATCGGCAGCCTCTAAGTAAGACTTTAATTTACTGGCAGATCAATAGCGCTAGGGTTATATTGGCAAAGTGTCTACAACTCTATTGACTCACGCAATTCCTCTTATCAATTTATCAGAAATCTGGAAGCCAGAAGATATTGTTTGAAGAAAAAAGGCAGCAGGAGTTTGAACACTTAGCATGGGCTGCCCAATCAGGCTCTCAGCACTAAGCATTTTACAGCAGATGTATCTACTGCAAAGGAGGCTAATATATGATATGATTAAGAGCTAACTTGCTTCCTCACATGCCATGCAGCCTTTTCAAGCTGCTTCTCACCTCAGACCTTTGCACTGAGAGAGTCACTAGGACAGACACAGTCCCACCAGCCCAAATGGAACAAGAAAAACCCGTATTTCACACCACAAGATCCTAAATTCAGACCCTCCTGCCTGGACCCTACCCAGGCTGACCTTGGCTTCCTATAAAATCTTAGCTTTATGAAGTTAAAAGCTCACTGCAGCACTGGGAATCTGCTCACAAGGATTTCAGAAAAAAAAATCAGCATTTCTGCACTTACACAGAAAATGAGAAAGGGTGAGGTTTGTCTCCCAAACCTTATTTCCCACCCTTGAACGAAGAGTTCAAAGCACACGGACCATTTCCTTTCCCCATGACAGCCGGACGGCCGTAGCAAGCGTGCAGCAAACCTGCTGCTGTCTGACAGCGGGACGGACCGGTTCTGGGGGGAGCAGGGGGGAGAGCAGGGGGCACAACAACCCAACCTCACCCCTGCTGCGCATCCCCCCCAAACCCCATCTGCTTAGTCCTTATTCCGCTGTGCCGGAGGGTCTGCCCCTCCGTGGGGTGCCCTGGCAGAGGCGCTCGGTGGGAGCGCGAGCGGCGGGGATACGGCCGCCCCTCGCCAGGCCGGGGGCAGCTCTGGGAATTTGGTGAGTTCGACCTCCCGCCCACAGCCCAGTTCCCCCCGCTGTGGTCACACCACCATGGGATGCCCCCCTCGAAAAGCACTAGATAGCAATGACCTTGTTAACACCTTCAAAAAGGAACCCTCTATCAG
>NW_009195000.1:309-1734 GCF_000690835.1 Fulmarus glacialis | reverse complement strand
AAACCCCGGGGCTTCCTCACCTCCATCCACCCCGGGGGCTCCTCATCTCCATCCAGGCCCCACTACAGTCCATAAGAGAGGTAGCCTGATGCCACAAGGAGAGGAGTTGAGCTATCTACATTGAATGCTCCTGTAACCAAATGAAAGCTGCTAGGTGCTACCCAGGGCCTCTGCAGAGTTCTGCGCACTGCTGGGAAGACACAGCTCCGGGCCCCCCGCCCCAGGCCAGCCCCAGCTCTGCATGGCACCCCAACCCACCCGCCCCGGAGCTGCATCCCGCCCCGGCCAAGGCTCTGTGCTGCCCGGGGAGCACACCCGGGCTCGGCTCTTCGAAAGAGACCAACTCAGCTGTAAATAAAAAAGTTTCAACTAGATTGGAGACATCCCAACTGCTTAATGGCTCTCCTCTTTTTAAATGCAGATTTGAACTTTTCACCCAGGGTCGGGCAGCTGGAGCCCAGCCCGGCCCCAGCGGGAACCAGGCGCCGGAGTCTGCTCTGCTCTGTGCACCGGCCACGCAGCAGCATGGACCGCAGCATCCCTGACCTCCCGCAGCACGGACCCCGGCGTGCCTGGCCCACAAGGTGCGGCAAAGCTCTGAAAAGCTGCTGACGCTGCCCGGCCACGCAGACTCCCCCTCTGCCCACAGCTTTACTGTGGTAGATGATGCCAAGGGGGAACTTGTGTTTCAAGAACACTAGTGACTCAGCCTGCCTGTCCCAACTTTAACTTAGCTGGGAGGTCCTGGGCAGAAGTCAGAGTCACAGAAAACCTCACGGGAGTCCTATGCTGGAGGAAAAACTGGATCTTTCACTGCAGGCTTCACAGCAGGCTCTCACGGCTGAGTTACACAAGACCACTGCAACCCAGAGCATGAATTCAAAGTTTCCAGCCAACGCTCATGAAGACGCCATCCCCTGGACTGTCGATGTTCACAGCTGCTGCTGAAGGAAGCACATTACCTGCTCCTCTGGGGAGAAGTTTGAGATGTTCAGCTGCTCATTAAGGTAAACAGGTATTTAGGTCTTTCCTCCAACAGGAAAGTATTTTGGAAAGGAAAAACAAAGGAGCAATCTGGTTATAGTGACAGAATCTAAACTGTGTTCCCCGGGCTGACATTGGGCAAGTCAGTTATCCACGCCACCTGGGTGCGAGCGCCGCTCGGACCAAAGCCCCCTGCATACCGCCTCTCCCACGGGAACCGTTCTGATGGCGCTCAGCCCCTCTCCTACCGACACAGAAGCCTCTGTCCCCACCCTGTCTCCAAAACTGCACCCGTCTGAGCAGAGCTCGGGCAGCACTGGTGCACCTCTCCCGGCAAACCCCAGCATCCCCCGGAGCCCATGGCAAGGACGTGGCTCCACGCAGCCCCGTGAGCAATCTTGACCCCTGTGCTTGACCCACAGCGATGCGCGTCCCCCCAGT
>NW_009195000.1:0-296 GCF_000690835.1 Fulmarus glacialis | reverse complement strand
TGCCAGAGCCTGTATCCAAACCAAGCACTTTGAGAAAACTTTGAGCAAGTCAGCCAGAAAGAAGAGATCAAAGACGGGAAAGCCCTGGGAAGGCAGGCAGGGATAGGGGTGGTGGGGAGCACCAGTCAGCTCTGGAATAAGCACCTTCAGCATTCGTTATGGATGCTCTGAGGGACAAAATCTCTCTCTGAACTTTTAAGGGAAAACCTGTCTATGACCTGGATTAAAGGATGCCTTCTCCGTCATTGTGGAAACCCCCCTGAGGCCACAGGACACCCGGCCTGGGCCAGCAACCC
>NW_009194999.1:277-521 GCF_000690835.1 Fulmarus glacialis | reverse complement strand
GCTGGGGGCCTGATGGACAGGGACTGATTGTTGTGGCTGTCCAGAAGCCTTCCTCCGTAGCTCTCACCCGTCGGCTCCGGGCGGTGTCATCGTTAGCAAATGTCCTGCAGCTCGGACTGTTGGGCGGCCGACGGAGCACAGGAGGGAGCCAGCGCTGGTTGCCAGAGCCCGGGATCCTCTGCGTGGGCAGGGAGGAACCTCTGCCACCGCCCCGGCCGCCCCTGGGACCATCCCCCCCATGTGC
>NW_009194999.1:0-203 GCF_000690835.1 Fulmarus glacialis | reverse complement strand
CAGCCCTTTGTGCCGAATAATTGAATATCGCACTGGGATGATGACAAGGAGACACAGTACAGGGGGAGCGAGCAAGGCCATGGCCGTGGCCCCGCGCCTCCCTTCCCTGCCTGAAGTCACCCCTTCCAGCCGGCTTCTCCCAGCAAGCGCTTGTCCCCGGCACGCTTCTCCCCGGCATGCTTCGTGCCGAGCTGCCGGAGCTA
>NW_009194998.1:21245-32256 GCF_000690835.1 Fulmarus glacialis | reverse complement strand
GCACAGGCCCACCTCTCAAGCCTGTCAAGCTCCCTCTTCGAAATGAAGTAAGTAAATATAGTAAATATATTGGGATATTCTTTTGACTATATTTTTATGTGGACAATGTAATGTATTCCAGAGAAAATATTACTTTAGAAGGAAGTTAAGATTGCAAATTGAAAATGCTGATGCAAAATAGAAGTCAGATATGTTGGCAAAAATACTGTATTTTTGAGGGGAAAAAAACAGACTATTATTAAGTGATAGTGTTCTTTCCTCTCCTGTTAAATGCTAGACACATTCTATAGGCTGCTGCCTGAAGGATAGGCAGCACATAAAACCTCTGCAGGGGACAGAAGCTGAAAATTTAGAATATTTGGCTTTTGTTTTACGGGACAGAAATATGCAGTGTGCTTTTATTCAGTGACCTATGGCTTTGGGCTGGCTTGGGCATTCTTGTGGTGTGTGTGTAGCCACCAGAAGCAGCCAGCTGAGCGTGGCTGGAGAGGAGGGCTGCAGCTGGGCGGTCTTTGTACACTGAGGGTGTTACAGACCAGATCCTATCCTCTTTCCACAGTGCAACAGGGGTGCAAATGCAGTCAAGTAAATAACAATTAAATCCCTACATCCTCCATTTTGGGTTAATACTGCTGGTCTGTGTGTGAATTAAAGACTGAAATACGAAAAGATAAAATTTAACGTGATAATCCATGGTTGGAATCTAGAGTGAAAGTCATTTATTGCACTAATAGTTTTTAATTTGTCTAAGCAGTATTGTTGAAACGCTTTCCATTTGGCAAAAAAAACCCCCTCAAAAACTGGCACAATGGTGTAATTATTGATGCATACAAACTAATTATCTGTTCAGAGTTTTGATCCAAGGACACTACTGAAGTGGTTGTTGCCATAATGTTTGTTAAAATCAGTATTGATGCAATTCTGCTAGAGTGTTTTCATTTTTAGTGCTGTATTTCCCTGCACGCATACATTCACAAAACACGATGCAGCCTGTGAATCTAACAAACGCGCAAAAACTTGTGCTCCTGTGCACTCTGATTAAGTGGTTAGCTGAGATTTTCAAAGGAATCTAATGAAGTTAGCACTTGGGGTTTGTGTCTAAGGGGTGGCACAGTGCCTGATTTTTTTGACAGCTTTTTATGTGAGGAAAGTTTTGGGGTTTCTTTAATCCAAATCTTCCTTAGGATTTATTCTGTAACTATTCTGTGCCTGGAACTTAATCTGCAGTGCTGAGAGCAGCACTACAATGTGAGAAAGAGAGGGGTAGAACAAAACAAACAAAAAGCAGACATATTGGGCAATAATGTTTACTGAATTCATATTCTTCTGATCTAAACTAAGGCAATCTAATATTCTAAGTGCAAACCAGATTTTTGAGGCAGGTAATGTTAAGTTGGAAAAAGAAGTTCTTATTTCAGAATAAAAGCATCTATGTAGTAAAGGGAGAGATATGAAAGAGCAAGTTTGTTGAATTTCCAGGTGTTGGTCTTTAAAATAAGGAGCTTCTTGAAGAAGTGTAAGACACAAGTTCAAGGCAGAACATTTTACTTTCCAATTTGTTTGCTAAAACTTAGGTTTTCATCTTTGATTTCTGTCTTAAAAACTAAAAAAAAAAAAAAAAAAATCTACAGCATCACCTTTGTGCCTCCTTCAGGTGGGGAGTCAGGCTGGCCTCCGGGTGGCATTGCTGTCTCCAGGCCATGGTGCAGCCGTAGCTGCTTTTCTTGCCTGTCCTTTTTCTTTCAGTCTTAACACAGTAAGGCCACAGTCCTTGATGAAACTTGAGTCTTAATGCTATCTTTCATCAAGGGAGAGAGATGTTTGAATTTAAACAAGGCTTAGCTGTGAAACCATATAGCTTTGTACTACTATTTTATTTAACAGTACTGCTTCTCCGAGTAGCAGACAAGTAAACTAGAAAGGCAGTGTTGTATCGCACAGCAAATGCTTCAAGAAAGATGACGGGCGGTATGGTCCGCACAAGTCTGTGAAGTCTTGACTAGGTGCCTCAACCCTATTCTCCTGTTTTCATGATGCCTTTCTTAGTGTTTTATTTAGATGACACATTTCCATGGCTTCCAGCCCACTGTACAGGAGTTGCGCTTTTTCTTGCTGGCGAGGTTGAACGGGCTTAAACAAGGGTTACCCAAGTTTACAGTAAAGTGCTGTGTGACTTTGGAGAAGATGAAGCGTACCTTGACAGGGCCTGACAGCAAGGCTTGCCTGAGCTGCACCAGCTGCTCTAATGTAAACGATTGGCAGCAGCGGTGACCTGGCTCGGGCGGTAGTTGCTTGTGCATAAGTGTTACACTGGATGCACAAAAAGATGCCTTTCTCTTTTCCCTCTTCTACTAATCCTCCTACCACCAGTAAACCATTTACTTAGCAGTAGTGTAGTAGCCCTTCCTTTTTAGGGAGGGCTTTCATATACTTATTACTAGTAAGTATATGAAAGCACGTTGTTTAATCTAAGAACTGGGGAGTAGTGTTTGACTTAAGGTGCAATTACAATGTGGTGCTTAATGAAATTTACATATTAAACATCAAAAAGTGATTTTGCCAGGAGCGAATGGAATTAATCTTAATCATTTTGAGAATGCACTTTCAACGCAGTGACCTAGCTTTATTGCTGCGATAATGCCGTTAACAACAAGATCTGAGTTCTGGAAGGTGGTAAGATCTATAAAGCTTTATCACTTTCACCTTTGAATTTTATTATTAGCAGGAAATACGTTATTAGAAAATCTTATTAATTATTCTGTAAATGTTTTATGTGTGGTCCTGTGGATGGTGCTCGGAGCATCTGTTACAGGATATACTTTGTTGTTCCCAAGTGCTGTAGTACCAGTGAAACTCCTGTTTGTGGTACGCTGCAAATGTTGTCTTGTATTAAACTCATGCTACATCATGCTTCCCAAAATGCTCATATACAGCAAGGGGTGAAATGACTGTGAGAAGTTTGTGAGTACAGAAAAGGGCTCACTGACATGGCTGGCTCAACCATTGCTGTCTTTTTCTGAAGCTAATATTGATGGTTTAGAAAGAAATCAGAAGTTCAGTTGCCAGGGATATTCCACAATTTCTACCTGTCTGTGCTTATCAGTTGGCACAGATCCTGATCTCAGTGGTTACTTCCTTGTGGATTTGTATATTTTGGTCAGAAGCAATCCCGCTTGCCTAATCTGAATGCCACTTAATTCCCCGCCAAGGCCCATCAAGTGTTATGAGCCCACAGTACTCGTTCTAACTGATAATTAACTGCCTGAAACTTGACATACCCTTGAATTTTAAAACAGATTTTATAACATTTGTAAACAACAGTTAGCAGGAAAAAAGAGGTAAAATTGTATGTGTCATTCTGTTTTCTACCGTACACATTTTGCAGTTTAAAGTGAATATATTTAAATGAACTCCCCTGCAGCTACTGTTTACAGTAGCCTTCAAAGAATGATGAAAGCTTTTAAATAATGTAGAATATTACATGACTTATTTTTCAAAACACATGCACTGAATGTTTTAGAGTGAAACGTCTGTGTTTCAGATTAGATGGATTGCAGACAGCTGCTGCGTTTACTGAATGTTACAGATGGAAGAGAAAATAAATGTAGGGAGAAGACTAAGAAAATGAGGGATTCTTAAGAGTGCCTTATGTCTGAACAGCAGTAACTTAAAGGCGAATCAGATTATCTCAGACATCATCTTGATAGCTAACAAAATCTCACTCTCTCTTCCTCTTAAAAAAAAAAATAAAAAGAAAAGAAGAAAAAGAAAGGCAAACCCAAATACAGGGTCTCTGGTTTCTTATATGTGTATTTGCTGTAAGTTTTCTGGGAGAGGGATGTGCTGCTTCTCATATTCCCTTCCCAACTTCTAATTGAAGCATTTATTTACTATTACCAGCATTTTTTGCCTACACTGTTTTATCAAGGAAGCCTTTAGGTGTTAATGTAATGAAGTTATTGCAGAATTTAAGGAGCAGATAGACATCTCTCCGTTAGATTATATGTTTAGCTTTTTATTAGCCAGGAATTCTTTCTCTTGATACATTTGTAATGGACTAACTGCTGCTTCTGTGCATGTATGTTGACTAGGTGCAACGTAAGCAGTGAGAAGACTGACCCAACTTCACACTGATGGCTGACCAGCCACATATCTACCCACCTTTTTTTGGATGGGTTTTGCACTTTTAATTAGGCTGTCAAAATTACATTGCTTACACTATGAAAGACCGATCAAATTTGGCATAAAGTGTGTCTGCACAGACCCCAAGCATTACTGCCTTGTAAAAGCGTGGTAAAAGATGCAAACAAAAATGTAATAATATGTATTTATGGGATAATTAGGAGAAATTTTTATTTAACCTCATCTCAGCTAGTGGATGAGTTATGCACTAAGCATAAAGCTATACACTTCACAACTTTTCAAGTCGAAATTCCTTTGTGGGTTTTGTAAACTCACTGTTTTTACACTTTTTTTTTTTTCCCCTAGCTTGTTAGAAATGATCTCTTCTACTGATTAAAACAGATTGAGACCTATCAGTTCTAGAAACTATGCTACATCTCTAAAAAGTAGAGCACAGGATTTATTCCCCAAGAGGAATAGGGCTAAGGGAGCCCTGTTTCTGCCTTCCCATGTACAAAAAGGTTACAAGTCTTCTAGGAAATGCTAGATAGATTTGAATGACCAAGAAAATTGTGGTGTATCCCAGAGCCACCTTATGGACAGCTGTAAGTATGGGAGCCTGCTCAGGGCTTGCTGCTTTTATGTCCCCCGGATGCCTGCTATACTGGGGCTTGGAGGACAATGTATTTAAGTAGTTTCATGGTGTATGTGCTGGAAGAAGCAGGGGTTTTAGGAGGCCATGTTCTCTTAACAAAACTGGGTCTGGGGTGAGGATTTCAGTGGATGATCTTTTTTTTTTTTTTTTTTGGTTCGTGAGGTTTAATATTTAGGGCTTTTCTTCCTTAGAAATGAGCACTTTCTGGCTTTATTACAACTGCTATAGCACATCTTATGTTGAGTCTTTCTCCTCCCTCTTTTTTTAAAGGAAGTACCTGCAGATAAAAAACTTCTATGTTTATTACCATAAAAATGGCAGATGGGTTAAATATGATACTGTGTCTCTTGTGGTACTTAGCAGATTAAATTGGTAAAAACCTGAAATTTTAACCTATAACAAAACAATGTTATACCACAAACATAAGGTGATTTATTTCCATATGGTATCACAGCTAAGGAATATTATAGAGACAAAATAGTCCTTAATATTATAAGAATTATAATCTGCAATAACCTGCTGCAATAGCAATAACATTGCTTTGGGTGCAGGAAAACTTTCTTCTCTGAAAAAAGCAGCACTGTGGAAGTTTTGAGGTCTCCAAGAGAAATTATGTTATCTGTGTTAGAAATAATAAATAACAGAAAAACATTCTATAAACATTTTTTTTTTTTTTTTTTTTTTTCTTTCTCTTGCTGGTTGTTCCTGGCTTTGTACCCTCTTATGGCTTCTGACCTTCAGTGTTTCTCTGCTGCTTTCTCCTTTAAAGTGTGTTTTTGGTTGCTCTTTGTTTTCCACATTATGGTTGTTCTTTGAGTTCAGAGCCTTGTTCAAAGTTTTGTTTTAAATGGAATTTGAAGATGCCTTTAACTATGTTTGTATCTAATTACTTTCACAATCTCAGATATAAAGCAAGCTTCTATTACAAATGGGTCAGTGCCAGTAAAGAGAGCAAGAGCCCATCCGACATGTCAGCCTCCTTTACAGGACTTTAGTTCCTACTTGGCAAAAATCAGATGGATGACAGGCACTAGGTAATGCCCTGGCTTGCAGTTGCACGACCCAGGCTGAAATCAAATAGGTGCAAAGAGTGAATTACTCTGTCACCCTTATAAACGGCTCTACTAGCTTAGGACAAGTCTTGTTTGACGAGGCGGTGTAAGAAAGCTTGCATCACACCTGTCTGTACATTTATTAAACTTGTTGAGCTGTAGACAGAGCACTTAGATCTTCAGGACTTATCAACCCATACACATATTTTCCAGCATACATTTTTAATTCTTTTTAATAAAAAGCTGTTATTCAAAACCAGTGACTAGCTAGTATTCTCTGGATTCAGACTTGAAATCAGGCAGGTAATACTTTCCTCTCTCAAAAGTGAAATTACAGTAAACATAAGTTATTCCATCACTATATATTATTTATAATGCCTTTATAAATGTGGTGTTTTGCAGAAGCAGAGTAAAAGAAATGAATCTTTAATATTTGTCTCATAGTGAGAGTTAATGAGAGAAGAAGGAATGTAGTTTCTTGCAATAAGAAGCAACGTTACTAAAATTTCGTTCCCCTAATTGGGGAGAAAGAAGTCTTCTGATGAGTATGCAAAAAATATTCATTTATCATAACATACATATTAGAGTAGCTGGAAACAACCTTCCTCTGTAATATACTTGCAAAAATTGGGTTAGGGTTTGGAAATGTTCTTCTCAGCAGGGTAAAATAGCGTATGTGCAACTCTATTCTGCAATGGTTTGATTGTTTCCTTATTCCCTAATGTAAGTAGTTGTGAAGAAAAAAATAATAAAAGTAAAATGGAAGCCTTGGGTTTTA
Organism: Fulmarus glacialis; assembly: GCF_000690835.1. Taxonomy (NCBI): domain Eukaryota; kingdom Metazoa; phylum Chordata; class Aves; order Procellariiformes; family Procellariidae; genus Fulmarus; species Fulmarus glacialis. The sequence continues at coordinate 25,649 of NW_009194998.1, read as the reverse complement.
ATACAGCTGATAGGTGAAATGAGGGAATGTTGGGGGGGGTGGGGTGGGGTGTTGTGGTTTTTTGTGGGTTTTTTTTTCAACTATGAATTATTTTCGTTCTGTTCCTTGAAGACTGACACTTAAAACCAAAGTCCGCTGGTTGTTTATTATGTGAAACTATTTCTCCTGAGCATATTTATCTATCTTTTGCAATCATATTAGTTAATGTGAGCTAGCTGTATAGCTGTGGCTTAACAGCCTGGTTCTCTATCAGTGTGTCTGCACCTCTCAAGTTTGCCTCTGAATATCCCTTCAGCCCCCTGGGATGCCCCACAGCCTAGGCTGCCCCCAAGCCATCATCCCTTGTCCAAGAAATATCAAACAAGATTTAACAAAACTTGCACAGGGAAAAGGCATTAATTTGTTGGCTCCTCCAGTACAGTCACCTTTAAAAACAAGTCTAATTTTTTAAAGAAAAGGTTCCAAAAGTAGTATTGTTTATTACGGTATTTATATTGTATTATTATACACACTCCTTATATTCAGATCTTGATGGTCTGTGCAAATAAGGTCAAGAGTATCCATGTTTATGCATTTAGGTTTCTATGTACTTTCTATTAATTAAGCAAATGATATGAAGGGAGTGTGCACTGTTCTGAAGCTGCATTTCTATTCAATTGTTTCTTTTTGGAAAAAAGCAAATATCGAAAGACATTTTTTCTGTTATACAGTATGTAGTAGCCACAGTTTAAGAAGTGTAATCCATCATTTTCAACTGTTCTACTGGCATACATAAGTAGTGGGGAAAACAGATCTTTGGGAGTGAAAAACTGAGTCATACAAAATAGATTTGTGTTTAATCTCAATGAAATGTCTTTCTTCCAAAGTATAAATTTCAGCCAGCAAAACTTGAATAAAAGAAGTCTATTTAATTTTGTAATAACTATTGATTTGTGTAGTTCAAGTATGATAAAGCTTTAAGCTGAACAATTACACTGCATTTCATGTTGTTCCAAGTCTGAGTTATTTTATAGATAACTATACCAATAGTACAAAAGGCTTTTATTTATTAATGTAATTATTCCAGTCCTCTACTTTAACTGCTCTTTACATATGTGTGTCTTAGATACATGATGCTTTATGGTTATAAAGTGTATTTCTTTGGCAATGCTATGGAGTCTACAGCAGGGCAGCTGAAATGTTTGTGTGCTGTAAGATGATTTTTTTTGGACCTGGGTGATAAAGGAGCAGTACAAAGAAATATGTTCCGGATTGAAAGGTGCGGAAATCAGCAGGGCAAAATTCACGCTAACAAAATAATTAGAGAATATAATGATATTTTGATCTCAAATGGCACAAGTTTGTAGAAGTGCTTCCTTTATTGGCTTCTGAATGGTTTTGCATGTTTTTCATTCGATGGTAAAAAAATGGTAGTAGCTGTTGCTGTATAGCTGTGTCCTTCCTCCTGTTGAAAGAAGCTTTTGGTGGTTTTCAGAATAACCAGCTAGGCATATAGATTTTCACAGTGGAATGGGAAAAAATTGTTCTTCAGTATCAGGCCCATGATAATTTCTCTTTAAGTCCTTTTTTTCCAAAAGTATGAGAAAGTTTGTGGTAGTTCTGCGGGCAACTTCTTCACTGAATCAGGCTATCCTTGTTCTTTCGTATTTTAGTGAGTAGCTCTTGTATGCTGCCTATTCGAAAACAGTTATTTTCAGGAAAGAAACCACCATGATTTAAATAGGAAACATGTATGTGTTTATACGAGGCTTTACTTTGTGAAAAGATGAAGAACCTTATGAAATATACATGACAAAAAAGAACCGAACCCAAACCTGTCCTAAATACTTATTCAGTGTGTCTGCATTGTCTTTTCTGATTTCAATTGTACTACCCAAGGGATGACTATGAGACTTTTTTACGTAGTCAGAAAGTCTTCCTTTATTCAGTTATCTCTGTGAAATAATGATAGAAATGAACTCTTGAACACAAATGGGTATTATGAATAAACATATTCATACTTGAAATAAATGTTTGATGTATCTATAAATATATCAGGAAAACATGGACTATATAGTGTGGTACCTGTGACTGAAAAGTGCAGTATGGTTTTATGGGAACAGAACTGCCATCAAAGCATATTATTAATTTGAGGTCAGTGAGCCTAAAGATCTGTCTTCATTGAGTGGTTGATCTGGGATTTTTCCCAGATCTTGAACCTCCTTGAGAGGAGGTGGTATACCATGTGTACACACCCACACACCCTCATTTTCCTTTACTGAGAGGTTCCTGAATTAAACCCAGACCTTGGAGGAGATACTCTTAATCTGTTTAACAGCTCATTCTTACCTTTTCCCACTATCTTTATGTCCAGCATGAGATCTTTTTATATAGTGGTTCTTAAACTGAAGAATACAGTTCCCTTTGGGACTCTGTTGCTGGAGACTTGCAGAGTGGGAGACCAGCTAGGAGGAGGTAACTGAGGAGAGCAGTAGCACTGGAAGTGTCAGCAAGTGCAGAAAGCAGGAGGGCCTGCGGGAAGCCGCAGTACTGCTTCTTACTGGGACTTCTGGGCTGGAGGATGATGTAAGAAAAAGATGGGATATAGCTTCTGGTGATCATGGGCTATCTCTGCTGCTCCTCGCTATACAATTGATCAGTCTGAAGTCTTGTCTTTGGCACTTAATCCTCTTCTGACACTAATGCCTCCTTCATGTGGGATGAAGTGCGGAAGCAGGAAAAAAATGGCAAAGTTTCTCTGTACTCATCAGCATGCCCATGAAAGATTCTTCTGGGCTTGGCGCAGTTGTTCAGAAAACAACTCCAGAAATTGTCAGCAAACGAACCCCTGAAATTTGCCTACAATGTCTTGCAGAAGCAGTGGAAGGCATCGTGATGTGTGTTTAACTTTGGTGTTGGAGTAATCACCCCATTGTTAGGCTAAACTAGATCCCAGAATGATCAGTAAAGAATAGTTTGATACTGTGCTAATGTTTTATATGCTGAATGAGGCATGCTGTCAAAAAATGTTTCATGCCTCATCTACCACTAAGTGTACTACCAAGTGCTTGTAAAGGATTGTCTCTCTCATTCATCGAACAGAATGACCTTGACAACTGATTTCATTATCTAGGCAAGTTATTACTGTGTCTTGCTCTGGATTAACTGTAACTCTGGAGTTGATAATGTATTCTTAATTTGAAATAATGTTGTAACCTCGTGGTTGCTGAGGCCAATCAAATGAGAAACAGGAAACCAGCAGAAACCACCAGTGGGAAATGTAGAAATTATTTTGTTCGTTAGCATTTTAAAACTACATTGAAATGCACAGCGATGACTGTAAAGATATATTAATTTGATTTCATGTAAGCATCCAGTTCTTAGCAAGTGTAATCCAGTGTATTGCATAAAAGACAGTCAAAGTCAGTGGACTGGGCTCTGAAAACTGTATTTTAAAGACTTTATCAAATCAGAAGGAAAAAGAGACTACAAAAATCCATACACTCCTATCTATTTTTCTATTGACAGCATCTGCAAGAAATTTATATTAAAATATAATTTTAACTTCTCTGCAACTCTAACACATCATATGATCTTTGGAAATTCAAAGTTGATATTGATCTTCACCCGTTTAGTGAAGCTTGAGTACTGAGTTATTCTTTATTCATTGGAACCAGGTTGTTTTCAGCAACACTTGCTTTTCTGTAAGTGTTTAGTTCCATTCATACCAAAGTTGTGTTATCTTCTTTCTTCTGGGGTTTCGGTTGCCCCATTACACTTGACATCAAAATTACAAGGTAAGCAGACAGTGCTGTAATTTGGCATCATTGTATGAAATGTCTTAATGTGAATTACTGAACAGTTGGACATACAGGCTTTCTTGAAATCTGATCTTGTTACAATCTTGGATTCCATCACTAATTAATCCCTACAGTGGCACGTTGTGAGGATTTTGAAAAGTTCTCACCACTGTCCTATATTGGATCCCAAAGAAAGTTCTTGGATGCTGAACAGGATCCAGCATAGGCTTTTATAAAATATTGCCTAAGAGGTTTGAGGCCAACACAACTTGGTCAGGGCTAAACTCTTTAGATCCAGGAAAATTTAGATCGAGGTATGTTGTATATTAAGGTTTCACAAAAATAAATTGATAAAAGATCAGATTAGAAATTCTCTAACACAAAGAAACTCCTAGGCAGAGTCTTACATGTCCTAGTGTCTATTTTCTTGTAATGTTGACCATCATCTAATGGGGTGGAAGGGAAGGTAACTATGAAAATAAGGTCATCCCATTAGGAAAGGACTGGCCATTGCTGATCTAAGTTACACTAGCATAAACCTACCACAGATTAATTAAGAAGGGTGTTGACAGTTATTTTTTAATCACTAATATCTCAGTTACTGCAACTGGAGGAGGAATAACTA
>NW_009194998.1:8533-21214 GCF_000690835.1 Fulmarus glacialis | reverse complement strand
AGGATGGCAATTGCTTGCCATGACCTTTCAGCATACTTTGCTCTTTCCTAATTTTTGAAGTTTCAGTTAGAGAGGTAAATGCTTATTTTTTTTCCCCTTATCGTTATATCACTGTTACAGAATTTCTTTTTAATGAAAAGCATAAAGAATTTGAAAGGAAAGAATCATCTTGATCCTTATATCAGAGCTTTCCTACACAGATTTTATTTTTGCCATCAGTATGCTTGTGGGAAACAGCTCTTTGGTCTTTCAAGTGCAAAGATAAATTCATATTTATATTTCTGTTGCAAAGGCCTTTCACTGGACATTTGTCCTGTAGGGAATACTGACTGTAATGAAAGAAAGATCTTTGTATCTTTCTTGTCCGTAGCTCAAGAGGTTAGTCTTATGTATGAGAAGACATAAGCCAAAATATATTCCTCGTATGCCTCAAGCATGTGTTAAAACTATTATTTGAGCAGAGTTCTGCATCCTGAGCAAATCTATGCTGAAATGGGATGTGGCTGATTTTTGACAAACATTGGAAGATGTCCAAAATTCATACATTTGAGACTTCAGCTGGTTTTTTATAAAATAAAATTTTATTATATATCAGGGGGTGAGGGAAATAGTTCATTATGAAAGTGCTTCCAGGCTTCGGGCTGAATGGACAAGTATCATCCTTTAAACATTTTTTATAAGTCACATGTAGCCACACGAGTCTGATGCATTAGGACATTTTTCTGCCTAGTATGGTTCTGCGTTCTTGCTACAAATTTCTGTCGTGGACCTCTGGTTTATGGTCCAGTCTGGAAATTATTATTTTATTCTAATCTCATAAATTGACTTTTAAAATTTTGAAGATTACTAATGAAAGCCCTAACCCTAGAGAGCTTATCCTTTTTTAATCTTGGTATAGTTTTATCTATTCTTTAACAGATTCCTATTTTTGACCTTCATTGATCTCTAAGAGGGGAGTCCTTCAATTCAAAGCTTTGTTGGGATGTCTAAAAATGGCACTAAGATTCTTGCATTTACCTAATGAATTTCTGTGAAACACTGGAAAAGCAAACACTGTACAGCACATCGTCTGTAACTTTTTACTGTCTGTGTGTGCTAAACCTTTTGAGTTTCATGATAATTGCTTCTTGCTTTTTACAGCAATTAATAATCTAACGTATCAAGGAGAGAAAGTGGGAGGGAAGATGTCTACTATTTTGTGACTCCAGCAAAGGGACCGCATTTTTAGTTCTGCATCAAATGGGATATATTTTTTGTAGTGCTAATTAAATTATGATCAGGTTGAAATAGGAGTACAGCTCCTCAGTGTTACCAGGGTCATCCCTGTGTGCACCAGGCAGGTAAGTGCATTTCAATAATGTGTGAATGAAGCCCTTTATTATGATGAAAAGGAAACATTGGCTTTTATTTCAGAGAATTAGGGCAATGTAAAATAGATATGATGATTAAATAAATAAATGGAAATGTCTTTTCATTTTTTGAATTTTCCTAGTCTGTCTCCTGTTAACAATGTCTTCTGTAATGTTTTGCTATTAATATAAACCCAGGTATCTTAAATCTGAGCATCATGCAAATGTTATCTAACATAACTTCAAAACAAATACATGTTTTGAGGAGCGTCATTCCTTTTTTTTTTTTTTTTTTAAATTTATTAGAATCTAAATTTTCAAAAAGATTATGACTTGCTGAAGTTGTAGTCTGTCACAGATGAGGGAACAGAACTGAAATTTCATGAGTCTGATCACAACTCCTGTTCAGTCACTGGGTGTTTAAAGATGTTCAGATGTAGCCTATTTAGCAAATTGTCTGTCCCACTTTATAATCAAAGATAGGGTTTAGAAAAATCTCTCCTATAGTAAGCAATGAATCTTTCTAAATTATAATCGTGAAAAGCATCAAAGCAACTTTTAAGTCTATTGGTAGTTATGACAAAGGCTTTTCTGAATGGGAATAAAGATTTCCCTTTCTTTGTGAAGAGTTTAAAAATGGAAGGTAGTTCCACGGTGTCACACATTTTGAGACAAAACAATTTTACATGAATAGATCATAACTTTAAAAAAGTTTACTTATATTATCTGAGCTGGAATTGTTAAGAAATTGTATAGGGAGGCATATATCTGGTCCTGCTCATTGGACTCAGTCATATGCAACATTTTGGGGTGTTTACTAAGCATATTTGGACAGTGGGTTACATAGAATTACAGAAAGCCTAAAGCCACGGCTCACTTACAGCTTTGCCTGCAGCACAGCCTGCCCACAGGTGTGTTGTAGCTTTTCCCATTGCTTGACTGGAAAGGTACTGTCAGAAAATTAGATTTGGAAGCTTAGTAATATTGGCCTGTGATTCTGACTTTCATTTTGTTTGATGCGACAGAAATAAATACTGGAGAAGTACTATAAAAGAATAAAAAAAAAAAAACAAAACCACCAAAAAACCAAAAAAACCCCAGAGCAACTTGTATAGCTTGTACCTAGTTAAGTAAGCATGAGAGAAATGTGAGGAGTTAAGCACTGAAACCAGGCTGCCCAGGTGGATGATGGAAATGCTACAGGTGTTCCGAATTTGAATGGACAAGACCATGAGCAATGAGACCGAACTTTGCAGTTTGATCGGAGGGTTAGGCTAGATGATTTCCAGAGGTAGCTTTCAACCAAAAGAGTACTATGATTCCATGAAAGCAAATGCTAATATTGCTGAAAATCTTCCATGCAGTTTGGTTTTTAGGTTGAGTGGTACCAAATAAAGAGACTACAGTCACACAAAGCTACTAGTAGTCAATCATCAGTACGCAGAACTATTTTGTGAAATGGAAAGCGGAGCACTCACTACCCTGAGCTGTGTGTACAATAACTGGGTTATAAACTAGTGTATCAGTACTCTAAAGATTGGCTGCAATAAAGTGTCAATGCAATTGTCTGGTTGTAACCCACTTGAGCACCCTGCAAGAAGAAATACATTAAATACTCCTCATTAACTAGAATGCATATCATGATCCAATTCACTTTTTTCTTAGAGAGTTAGGATTGGAAATGGCTTGTTTTAGGAATTGCAGCAGCCATTTAATATAGGTAGAGGTTCATTAGTACTTTGCTAATTGGCATCAGTAAGTTTAAGGATCAAGAGAAAAGACTAGAAAGTAACGTATCTGAACTAGTTTCCTGACCTCATTCCTGTTGCTAGATAACATTAAACTCTGAAAATGTTGGCACCAAACTGAATAGTATATAACCACTAGCTGTTAATTGCCAGTGGAGGAATGAGAGAGGTAGTGAACTTTGAATGTCTTCAATCTTACCCTTAAAAAAGTCAAATTCTCTTGCCAGGAAAGGCAATCTGATGAGTCTCAGTACTGCCATTAAGTAAAAGGAATTGATCAAAGGTTTTAAACAAGGTTTCTTAGGGATTTTTTGGACCATCGGCAACCACAGCTGACTAATACCTCTTCCTATCCAGCCTTGAAGGCATTTATTTTCAAAAGAAAAGCTGTTGAATACTTAAGCCAGTTAGTTTCTCTAGTGATGCCCGTGTTTACAGTTTTCTAATTTTCTCAGCTGGCCAGTAAATTGGAAAGAAAAATAACACTGGAAATCAATATGCTTTAAATGTGTTATCTTTGGAGGTCCCTGAAAGCCTTCAGAGCTGGGCTGGATAGGGGAGGGCATGCAGTTCCTACCAGCGGCACAGCACAGTCCTTGCCACACCAATGCAGCTCCTGTCTGCCCCCTTGTAAGGGATGGTCCTCCACCATCATGAAGGATGCAGGCTGCCGGGCAGCCATTCCTCTGTCTCTGCTGCACACTGTTAGCTCTCGTCTTTTTTTTCAGTGGATTCTTGACCCCTCCTCTACCATCCAAAGAGGATTTGTTTGTAACATAGAATAACATAGGCTGGAAAGAATCTCTGGAGGCCATCAAGTCCAGCCCCTGCTTAAAGCAAAGCAGGGCTGACTTTAAAATGAGATCCAGTTGCTCAGGGTCTTGCCCAGTGGATGTTGAAAGTCTCAAAATGGTGGAGATTTCGCAGCTCCTCTGAGCCTGGTGGAGGCACATGGTGAAGATCGAGCTCTTTCTTACACAATGATGGGGGGTTACCGTAAGCTGCCTCTGCCAAAAATCTCATTCCGTCAACTGCTCCCTTCTGAAATACTTGGGAAAGAGAACTGCTGGAAACAAGCTGTGGTGGACTCTAGTGGTTCCAAATGGAGAAGACTTGTGTACAGCGCTGTACAGTGTAGCTGCTGGGATTGGCTGTGGGGGTCTTTAGGTAATGAAGATGAAAAATTACTGAGTTGTGTTCAAACTGGGGGAGGTGACTGTAAAGTTTAACAATCTAGTGACTCAGTGAAAGGCAACTTGGAATTCAGTGGCAAAACGTCCTCAAGGGAAGGGATGCAGAACATACATGGCCATAGAAAAAAACTTGAGGTAGTTTGAAAACAAATTGAGTTCATCCTCATTCAGTGTGTAATTACCCTAGTTCTTTTGAAATCATCAGTTCATAACAGAGAATATTCACCCACAAGTTTTTAACTGGTGTTGCTAGGCCACATGATTTTACAAGAAAAACGTTCCTATGAAAAATAATAGAAGAAAAGAAATACAGACTAGAACAGCAGTATTGGTTGATTTTGGTTGAATCCTGTCTCTGCAAGTTGAAGATGTTTACCATGATGTTGCCTGTTAGAGGTGGTGACTCATTTCACTCTTGTTGCTGCTGCTGTATGAACAGCTCTCTAGACAGAAATAGTTTTTTCAGTTGATGGCTTTCTGAAAGATAACTCTTGGTTGATGCAAATCAGTGTAACACTACTACTGGCTATAGTGATACACACCATCTTTGAAGATGTAGTAAGATAAAGGACAGCTAGTGGTGCTACCATAATCAATATGGAAAGGGAAAGTAAATGGAGGATAATGAGAAAGGAGGAAGATTGTTGCCTGTTTTGTTCCTCCTCCTGCCACTCCATGGCTTCTGTTTTCTCCAAATATCTGGTATACTGCTTAGTGTTAAAGTTCGCTTTGCTTTTACCTCAGTCTCACACAGAATCTGATAGTTGAAATGTAAGGAAAAGATAGCACTGTATAAAAATTAAATTGGATCCTAAAGTAAATCAAGTATCTGTTTTTAAAAACATAAGCAACTAAATCATGCATCGGAAACAGGTGTCCTGTGATCCCATTTTACCTGGTATACTGCTTAGTGTTAAAGTTCGCTTTGCTTTTACCTCAGTCTCACACAGAATCTGATAGTTGAAATGTAAGGAAAAGATAGCACTGTATAAAAATTAAATTGGATCCTAAAGTAAATCAAGTATGTTTTTAAAAACATAAGCAACTGAATCATGCATCGGAAACAGGTGTCCTGTGATCCCATTTTAAGGGATAATGTTGGAGGTATTTATTGTGACCTTAAATAGTGAGCATGCTTTCTTAACAAATAAAGCAATACAAAGGGCAGTAAGCATGTTAAATAAATGTAGTTTATTATTTAGCAGTTTTTATTTTCAGAAGCTTCTGCAGTTGCATATTCATGTCCTCTCATGTGCAAATATGCAAATGAGATGATAATACTTGATTAGAGTTGTCAAGTTTCCATTCTCACTTTTTTTTTTTGTTTTGTGGGGTTGTTTGGGTTTTTTGGGTTTTTTGCTTGTTTTCTTGGGTTTTGGATTTTTTTTAATATCTAGAACTTTCTTCTCAAAAAGTTTCTTCTGTTTTTGTCTTGATAACAGTGAATACAGAAAGAGTATTTATTCATAATTTAAACAGATGACAACTTTCTGATTTTTATGGGTTTCTTGGTTCATGTATACGTTTTTACTACTGCCAAACTGGTTGCAGGGATATTTAATAATCTGAATATCTAAAGCTTCTGGGTAACCACCAGTATCTGTTCTCAGAATTGCAAAGAGAATTTGCGGTTGTAAGAGAAGGGACATGTTATGTTTGGCTCTTGGAACCAATGTAAGAGATAAAGGCGTACTTATTTAAGTAGAGGTGTATTCATCTAAGATGTTAAAAAGTATGTGTGCAAACATTATACCATCCTCAGTAGCACATATGAATATGGTTTTCTCAGCTGAGAACCTTGCCAGATTTTGAAACTGAGAAATGTGCTTTCTGAGTACTCGGGGAAAATGCCTTCTGTAATAAGTCCCACAGCAGGACTAACTGAAACAGAGTTGGAGCCAAATAATACAGAAAAATTTTGTAATACCTTTCATTTGTGAGGATTTTCAGAAACATTATCTATTTCACAATGTAAGGTAACTGCATAAAGTGTATAAATTACCCAGACAGAGAAAACAGAGAAACAGGAACAAGGCAGGTTTAAATAACACAATTTATGTACTTGGTTGTTTTGCTCCCAAACCCTTGAATGTGAAGGCCTGTATGTCTGCATGCTTTAGCAGAGGTTCTTTGGAAATTAAAGTGCCATACAAGGTTATGCCATAATATAAATATCTTAGTTGGTTTAAGTTAAAAAGAAAATACTTTTTTCTAACATTTCTTGCAATATTAAACATCAGTGTGAAGAAGAGCAGCACTGTCACATGTAAAAGGAGCTGAGGAAGAAGCAGTGATTTTGAGGAGGGGGAGCTACATTTGTTCTGCGTTCTTCGGCTGGGACTGCTTTGCTGTAGATCAGGCAAAGCAGTGGAAAGACATGGACGTGGCCTGTGGTAAGTGGAGGGATTAGTGAGACAAATATTTGTGAAGAAATGCAATAGAAAAATTGAAGCAAACAAATCTGCATACATGTAAATCATTCACAGCTAACACAACTACTGTAAAGTTCAGAAGCACTGGTGTGGCAGTGCTATGGAGAAGGATGGTGCAATTAGCTTTTCTGGCTGCAGTGATGCCTGTGCCTGTGTGGGCCAGCGATGGCCACATGAGGTAGAGCTGAATCACCAGCACAGATTGCAGGAAAACTCTCTCTTGGAAAGTTGCACTGAAATATGTACCATGAAGATAATCAATAACGTTGCTGGTCTTCATTGACTGCTTTAAGCTACTGACACTCAGAAAGGTTGGACTGGAAATTTCTGTCTCCATTGCATTCCTTTTCAGATGAGGCAGCTCGGCTTAGAACAATTTAGATCTCTAAGATGCAAAGTAAGCTGCTTTTTGCAGACTCTCCTGGGTTGATCCTGGTCATGTTACCCGGCAAGCTATCTGTAAATAGCAACACAAAACAAGCTCTTCTGTTATAAGGCAACTTGTAAAAATCCTCATAGTCCCATTATTGTCCAAAAAGGTATAATAGTCTACCTTAGCTGATGCTCTGACTCCCTGTGGTTTACCCTACACGTTATTCTGCAGTGGGCAGAATTTGATAAGCACTGGGAAACATCAGCAGTTAGGAACTAGCAAACTGTTAGCCTGTCCTTTTTGGAAAATTAATAGCATGAAAATACTTTGAGCAAAAGTTTGTCTTGCAACCTCAAACCTTACTTAGTTTAGTGAGCTCAGCAGGTTATGAGTATATAGGGAGTATCAGTTAAAAGTTTATACGTATGGAGTTGTAATAACTGTTAAGAACTTGGATCCATGAACTGGACTTGAATTCACTGGGACAGGGTACTGGTTTTAGGGAGATATTGGAGTTTTTTTCTTCTTCCTGCCTTTAACTTGCTGAAAACTTTAGCACTGCCTGGCAGATGTGCACATTTCAGCCCCAGTGAGACATTAACCTTATGCTGTCGAGTGCCTTCCTCAGTAGCGTAACAATGTCCTGTCACTCTGTTATCCCAGAACTACAGCCAACAGTTACTCAGATAATACTCATCAGCAGATTTAACAGCCCTTCTGACAGAGACCGATGTTGAACACTGGTCCTGTATGCCCAGAAACAGCTTTCTCATTTGGCTCATGACTCCCATTAACTTCCAGGTAGTTATCTCCTCCCTGGCATTCTGGGGCCCCTGCGAACCTCCTGAACTTTCTTTATTCTGGATCTGTGGATTGAATGGAGTATAAATGGTTCGTAGTCAGGGCCATGGGGAGAAAGTTTATCAAACAGCACTGAGCACCATCTGTGCTTATATATAGAAATGCATTAGGGTTTAAAATGTCAACAATAAATTAAGCCAGGTGCTCCAACATAAAAGGTTTACTGCTGTTCTCTTGTGAGAAATGAAATTAGGATGTCTTAGTTGGTAAAATGGTAGATGCTTGTGTACAGTGTGCTTTCAGCCTTCTTAGTAATAAGATTTCTTCCTTTTTCTGCAGTTTATCACAGAAAGCTAATTTTCCTCTATTTGTCTTACAAGTACAACAGTTACCCATCTTGATATTTGCACTGTCTCATCCCTATAGTATGAGATTTTCATGACTTTCCTGTCAGGTTTACTGCAATATCTTTTGTGATGAGGAGATGGGCTTTACATGCGCTGTTCCCAAGCAACCCAGCTCCTCTGAGGCTGGGTTTTCCTGTATCTGCAGAGAGTGGGTATTCCGAGAGACGCAGGTATCACTCAGTTTGCTTCTGTCTAAGCTGTGCTGATGGGATAGAAACTTGGCCACCATGTGAAGATGATCTCTTTTGTAGCAATGCATGATGTTGCAGAAGATAAATGGACCATCTAAAGCCAAGTGGAATGTTTTAAATACTCATTTTAAGGGGGTATAGGTGCATGTATGGGTGAGATGTTAGAAAGTCCGACAGTAGAAAGAAAAGCCACCAGAAAGAGCTAGCTGAACAGGTAGAAATGAATTTAGTTGTGATTCTTGTATTCATGAAGTAGTATGTGAAATAAGTGATTGGCTAAATAACAAATTGGAAAAGATATAATAAGGGCAGAAAAAGGCAGATAATTTTGAATTAATACTATGTCTTGACTTGGCATCATCTCCATGGTATTCTTGATCAAGAGCAAGAAACTAAAGTTGAGAAGCTTAAGGGCATCTTTCAGTGGCTTTGGTGATTCCACAAAATGCCAAATAATGTTGGAAGAATGAGGCTGACAAGTTTGGTGCATTCATTTTGAAATGTTGGGGTAAAGAGAACCTGAAATCTCTGTGACTCTTATTAACGTGAGGGAATGCCTGTGTACTTCACCTGAAGACAGCATTAGTCTCATGGTGTGGTTAAATGATGCACTATTTGGAAACTGTACATTGCAGGATGGAGTTAAAACTGAGGTGTCTGTCTGAACACTAGGCTTCCTAGTTGTCAGCTTAGGCAAGCTGTGTATCTCATTCAGTGTGCTGAAGACTTCTTTGGAACAGAATTCTGTAATGGAAAAAAATTATTATGAGAGCTGTCAAGTCTTGCTGATTCAGTCTATGACGGGCAGTTTGCAAATGGAAAGCAAGATGAGAAATCATTATAATTCTACTATTTCCTCCAATCGAGCCACATGACTGATTTCTGAGCTGCTCCAAGTGACACTCTGTCCTTTAAAATCAGGCATGGAAGAAGGAGAGTGCTGGGGAAAATCAGAGGGTCGAATAAAAGGCAGTGGAAATTGAGCTGGGAAGAAGCCAGAAAGTTTTCAGGCTTCAACACAAAATTTTTCTAGAGAAAATAGCAAAAGTTAAAAGGGGCCTCCAGATGGGTGATTGACATCAAAATGTATTTTATTGCTTTATGAGTGCAATACAGAACCAACAAAGTATTTATGTTTTAAAAGCATCAGCAAAAAAAAAAAAAAAATTGTCATCAAATATGTTAGAACCATAGTGAAAAAATGAGTAAATGGGGATAAACTGAATATTACTGTATTTATTTGTAGAATTAAAATTGAAGTAGTCTTTACACTAGCATTTCCCTCATGTCCTTTTACCCATTGCTCAAATGCGAATCGTGTGAGAGTGGTTGTGCTCAGAAACTTCTGGAGTCAAATAGTTGGTGTAAGTGGTAGAAAAGCCCAGGACCTTCAACTGCTGGGTGATCTTCTCTCTAAGCATCTGCAGGTATTTTATAGGTTGAATTAAATCCCACAGCATTCTTGGTATGTGAATAATATCTTTTTGCCAATGAAGAACAGATCTAAATGGGAATGTTTTCATAGTATGAATATCCATAAATGTATTCAGATTCAATATGATGTTTGGAAGAGTGGAGGTAAAACTGAATAAACCTCAGCCTTTGACCCCAGACCTAGATAGAAATGTGAAACAATCACTGTCTAACAGGGAACACTTTCCAATTAGGAATGCACAACCAGTGCCTCTTAAATATATGATTATTCCCTGCCACAAAAAGGGATTTCACAAAAGAATCTGAAAGTAGAAAAATTTAGTGGCACTGAGTATTTTTTTCAGTCAAATACCCCCCGAGCGACCATCGAAATATAATTGTCCATCCAGATTTTCTGACTGACATGGCTTATGAACAGAGATCTTAATAAAAACTTAAAAGAATATCTTATCTAGTATATTTTATTATCTAGAGCCTATGGTGAACATAGTTGTGACAAACTGACATTGTTGACTGCAGAACAAATATAAATCTGTCTAGTTAGTGTTGGTCTAATAGTCTTAAATCTCACTTGGTCATGAAAGTTTTCTTAGCCCTGTCTTTGCAATGTAAAAAACAAGATCAACTGATCATGTTGTCTTTGTTTTATAATAAGCAAACATACCTTTTTGTTGGTGGTGGTCACAAGATGAATTCATTAGAAAGAAGACTGAAATGAAAACAGCCCAAAATGTATTAATTTTGCTTTTTAATTAAAAACTAATCCAAAAAACAAAGTTGTTGTAGAATTCATTAGAGAATAAGTATTTTGAATTGCCTGGTGGTGTTGTCTAGAAGTGACACAGATCCTGATAAAACCTAAAACCAAAAAAAACCCCCAAAAAACCCAAACAAAAAAAACCCCCAAAACAACCCCAAAACCAAACTGTCCCCCTAAACCCCCTGTAAAATTATTTCAAAACCATACTAAACTCAATGCAAAGTCTCTATGAATGTGACTAGTTACTGCCGTCGCTTGTCGTATAGCATACAGGACAAATTACCACCTCTGACCAGCAGTAAGAAAGAAAGCAACCTCTGCACATGATGAGAAGTAATGGATTTCTTTGCCAGGATTTTGAAGCACCACGAATGGTACACTAAACATCTGATCATCTCTAACTGAGCATGGAATTGTGCAGCAAACCCCAAACCTATAGTATATAAACTGTATATGAAACTGCTTATGGCATTTTGCAGAAAGCCGGCTCATTTATCCATTCTGGCAGCTGTCATACCAACCTGCATTTGGTGTGGGTTGCTTGTTCATTTTGAAATTGTTAATATTTTATATTTGAGAGGTTGCTTGACATTAGCATAACAGAAAGTAACTAATTTTAATTTTTCTGCAAAATATAAATTGTGCTTAGCTAAAATGTACTTTCTGAGGAACCTTGTGACTTCTTGTGAGTGCGTGAAATGTGCTGGATGGCTGATGGAAAGCTGTAGTGCTCAGAACTTGTAAGGAGTTGGACTGGAACACAAAATATTTCACTCTGATGTGGTTTCAAGTTGTGTTTTCCACTGATTTACCAGTATAGTATACTATATGGAAATCTAGTCACTTCCTTAAGCAGAAAAAAAGAAATATCATAAAAGATGCAACAATAATATTACAGTAAATTGTTTTCTTCATTTAAAAGAACCCAAACCCATGCCGAGGTGTTGCCATTTCAAATAGAATATGGTTATACTCCTGCCCTGTTTTCCTGTTCATAATTTTTGTCTGAAACACCCAGATGGAATAAGAGTTGTACATAGGTTTATAAGTAGAAATCTGTCCCTGCATCACTCCAAACCATTCTTATCACTTAGCTCACCAAAAATGTAATTCATGTGTCTATAAAAGACATGCCTGATGTAGCTCTGCTTGAAGTGCGTAAGTAGTCTAAAAATGACATCATGAACGGTGAGTCAAACCAAACAGATCTTTGTGTGTGTCTCATACTGATGTATCCCTCCCTAGGCATTTGTTTCTGTACTGTGCTAAGAGTATTGCGAATCAAGAAAGGCGATTATGCTTTTTCACTCAGCAGCTCTTTCATACTATGCTTATAAAGCATGTGAGAGGATAACATCTCAACTCCTCTGTGGGGTTAATCATTAGGACTATTCTAGGGAGTGTCATGACAAGGTTAGAATACTTGAACTACTGCCAAAAGTCTAATCCTTTAGTTTAGAAACTAATAATTGTGAAATAGAGATTAAAAAAAAATATTTGAAAAGCAGATGTCACATTTTATATGGGGAGTGTTGTTTCACATTACATATCTACATCCACCTACATTCTTCTGCCAAATACATAAAGATGAAAAAAGATTGATTAGATGTTTTTCTGAGTACAAGTCTAGCAGCACACTTCCATGCTAACTCTGCTAAGTGCTGCTGTAAGACAGCCTCAGAAAAAATGTGAAATCTTGGAATATATTACTAAATCATGGTAGTTATGTTTACTGTGTAAATTCCGATTAATTTGATATGATGCCTTTCTTGATAGTTGCGAGATAATAAAACTTACCTCTTATTATTACTTCTGACAGTGGTATTAGCTGACTGATATAGTGACCTTTGAAACACCTGGTCAAAAAAGTCCCATTAAGACTATTAGAGACAACCTTTGCAATCCAAAACCAAACCCACAGAAATGTAATATTTGTTATTGAAATGCCTAATCCTTGTCTCACTTCGGTTTTACAGTTTTTAAGCTCCTGTGA
>NW_009194998.1:0-8505 GCF_000690835.1 Fulmarus glacialis | reverse complement strand
TCACCAGAAGTCTAATGTAGAAAGATGGGGTTGCAAAATTGCAATCTAAACATGGAAGAAATACTAACTGGAAGTGGTCAACTACCAATTTCTACGTTTAATTTGCCAGAGTTTTAAAACTTACTTAAATCTACTTAAGCTTACCTGGTTTCTTTTTCAAACTTGTTCAGCACTATTAATATTAAATACTCTTAGCATCAATGGGAATTTAGATACCGAGCAGAAAATACATCCCACTGGACTCTGTATCCAAATTTTTAACCAGTATCTAATAGATTTTATTTCTATTTATTTTTTATGAAACTTTTTATTATTAATAGTGTTCTCAGAAGAAGCTAATGAACTGTAATAGGTTTGCATAGTTATGAACCCTGATAATTTATTCATGGAGATGGCACACAGAATGAAGAATTGGCATTAATTCTGCTAGAAGTTAGCTGAGAATACACACTGCTCCTCACTTTGTTTTGGGGCTGTTCACAGCAGTTTTCAATGAAACAAAAATAGAGGAAAATTCCACTTAATAAAAGTGTCCTATTTGAAATATTTTGCAAAGTAGTTCTGAAATAATTCTGGCATTGAAATTATCTAGATTCGATTTAAAAATTATTGAAATACAAGAAATAGTATATCCTGCCAGCAGGTGTGTTCTGGGTGCAGATGAGTAGGGCAGAAATTGTTTTTTTCACTATTGACATTAGTCAAACACTTTTTCATCCCATTCAGAACAAATCTGTATGTCTATAGCTTTGCAAGTATATGCAGGCAAATGAATCATGCATCATACAATCAGCAATATGTTACCTGAAACTGTACTAGCTTTTGCATTCTTGCAGCAGTTAATAAGTGAGACTGAATCTTATATAGGGCATCAGGACACACGGGCATTTCAGGAGCCCTCAGTAAGTGTGTGGATTTAGTGGGACTGAACTGAAAATAGTATTTTGCTCTTTTTTTTCCACTTTCCTTTTAAACATTGCATAAACTTAAATCCTCACATCATTCCCTAGGAGGAATGGTACATATTATCAGAGGAAGCCAAATAGCTTATAGTAGTCAGTGTTCTTAGCCAATGCAGCCCTCACTGCCGAGTACAAATTGTCCATTGCCCACTGTTCGGACAACTTTGATCATGACTTGAAATTCAAAACTGTTATTTTCTAAAGAAGAGGTATTAGGCAGTGGATTCTCTGAAACTGCATGCTCTAACAAATGCATGAAATATTTACTATCCAGGAGTTTGATACCTGAAATGTATAATCTGTGGTGAAAGCTTATGTTTTGAGAGGACATACTTTCTCCGTCAGGTAGTTTCATTTTGAGTTGTTGTTCAGTGAGTCATGTTTAGTGGTTGGAATGTCTGAGTTATGGCCTGAAATTTCCTTTGTGTGAATGTTTATGTCTGACCTTTTTGCTCGAACATCTCTTAGAGCAGCACTGAGAAAACGGGAAGGTTTGGTAAAAGACCTATTGTATTTCAGATTTATAGTGTGTGCAGCGCTGGGATTTGCTCAGCAATAAATGATTGGGCAATTGAAACAGAGATGCTAGATGCGCTGCAAAAACATCATGATAAAAAGTGTGGTGTATAGGGAACTTTCATCTCAATGACACCTAGAAATGTGCAGGAGAAAGCAATATAATTTTGTCATTTCCATTCTTTATTAGAGAAAACAAAGCTGCAAATTTAGGCTCTGAAAATGAACTGGATTACTTCAGAGATGTTCGGACCAGGAATTATTTTTTAGGTTGCACAAGAAAAAAAAGGTGTGGCAGGGACAACAGTATTAGCTTTAGTTTTGTGGTGATTCTTGGTACTAAGAAGTCCTAAAATACTACTGACAGAGTTTCTTGGGTTTGTTTTTAATAAAATAGGTAGTGCCATATAGTAATTAATATTCTGTAATCTTTGGAAAAGAAATCTGGATTTAATTTTTAACACGACATGTTATAGATGAGAACTGGACACTGTTAATTCTCATTCTAATCTCCCCACATACTTGGGCAATAGTTATACTCGTTCCTAAATTCACGTCTTGCAAATACAAGTGGTATAAGCTATAGCTATAGTTTTGCCTGAAAGTCAGATGAAATGGTATGTTCTCCTTAATTTTTTTTTAATAACATCAAGGTCTACCTGAAAAGAATTCTTTCAGTTACAAAAGAAAATAATGTTCTAACCTATTTCTCCTTCGCCTTTGATTGTCAGCATTTATGGATATCCAGGTAGGCGCTGCATAGGCTTTCATAACTAAAATAGCTTCAGAAGCAGAAATAGCCTGCAGAGACTAAAGCAGACCTGCGAATATTTGTGGGTTTTCTTCTCCATTTTACAGATGCTGTGAATCCTTCCTCTCAGAGTTAAGCTGTTATAGTCTGAGGCTGTTCGAGGGCCTTGAACTTGCCAGGTTTAAATTGTTTTGTTTAATAAAACTGTGCCGCACCGGTTCATTTCTCTTGCTATGTAAAAAGATTAAGATGATCAAAATGATGTTAAATCATAAGGCCTTGCGAGCTGTCACACCGAACTGGCTGTACTCGTGCTGCTCTAACACAGGTGAACGCGTCTTTCTGAATACTGAATTGGAGATAAACATGTTCCTGTTAACCGGCACTTTACGCTTTGGTTAACAGAGATGCTAATCTTGCTTTAACAATATACTGCAAGCACTCATGTGTTTCTATGTTATTTTTATTGTACTGGGGAGGGGAGACTTTTAAAGAGAAATATTTCTTATTGCATTATTAATTATGTCTTAATTCATAGTATGAATGCTGTCATTTGATGTAGACACAGATAATCTCCTTACAGTCAATGTTTTCAGTCAGACTTATTTTACGTAAGGGATGTTACAAATCAGAGAACGGTGGAGCGTAGGAGAAGTGACGTGTGTGTTTGTTTCTCCTTGATAGTTTACACAATTTGTATTATGAAGAAAAAAGTACTTGCAGTGAAAGTGTTTGGGTTTTTTTTCTGAAACCATCCCAAGTCAGTTATCCAATAGCTAAGAGCACCAAACCTCCAGTAAACTAAAAGTCTCAACCTTTTGCAAGTATTCTGTATAGAAGAACCATAGTATCATCCTTTGCTTCCAAGTACCAGTGCTACTGGGTGATCCTGGTTGTACTGGTAATAGTGAAGTGTCTTCTCATTGAGAAGAGTCCAAACATATCCATCCTGGGATCCTGATGTTCCTCAGCACCAGAAGATAACTAGAACCATGCTGTCAGAGGCAAGTAGCTAATATCAGGTGAGATTTCTAAAAGTAACTATGGATTTGTGCATCTGTCTCCATATGTTACTTAGTAAATTGGTTAATTTTCTAAAATTCCTGTTAACAAACTGCGGTCACTGGCTCATTTGAACCTACGATTTTTTAAATCCTAGTTCTTTTTTATCTATACAGGAAGCATTGAGAAAAGGAAAGTAGTTGGATATGTTGAGTTTTGAAAGCTATAGCAAGAGTTCATACAGGAAGGAACTACATATTAGAGGCAGGAGCTCTACACTGAAATGAGAAGACAGTTTAAATTTGGAAAGGTTTAGATGATTTTCCTTACTGTAAAGAACACTTCATTATCAATATTAATGGAGAGGGTTATCTTTGAGTTTGGGTCACGTAGTAAAAGGTTATTGGTTGCAAACATGTCAAGAACAGTCCATGGAGTATCACTTCACTCTTTATGGGGTGGAACAGGTCACCTGAAAAGTGGGACGTAAAAGGAAGCTGGCCCAGGCCTGAAATGTGAAGATGTATCAGTCTGAGCCTGAAAGAGTAAATTGCAGGATATTTACCGTTCTACCTTTTTAAAGAAATCTACCTATCTTCCTTTGGACTGATTTTCATTTCTTTTCTCTGTGGCCAAGTAGGGAATTTACTCATCCCTTCTATTCCAGTTGCTCTTGTCTTCCTGAAGTGTTCCTGAAGAACAAATTAACAAAAGGATTCAAAACAAGTCTCCAAATTAGATTCTACCTACATTTGTAGGCAAGCAGCAGTCATGTGTGGTCCATCATGATGCTGATTTTTGTTCGTAGATTAACTCTCAAACCAACTGTCAAACCAACCCTCTGCTTGGTCTAAGGTTTCTTCCTGTTTCATCCAGGGGGAAGTAATTTAGCAGCAGAAAAACCTCATATAAAGAAAATTAGAAAGGCTTTTAGAAGAGCTGAAGCTGCTATGCTTTTAATTAAAATTCCCTTGTGTTTTTGCAGTTTTTGGGAAATTTGAAGTTTGAGGTTTAGGAAAACAAGCATTTGAAATAAATGAAAGTTAAAAAACGTCCCAGATAAGGTCAGACATTCTCAGGAATGTCCAATAAATGGTAGATACTAATTATCTTTTCTGTTATAAACTTGAGGAATAAAAGAATGATCTATCAAAAAAAAGCTTTTGGTTTGTGTGATGGTTGGTTGAACCTGACTGCTAAGCATGACGATATGTACAAATGCTGTCACTTCTCTGTGAATTATTAGTACTTGCTTAATCACATTAATTAATCACATTAGTGCTTTAATGCCCTTTAATGACATCTTTTGACTTGCAGAAACTTTGTTATGGATTTTGTTGAAGTAGAAAATATTTTTGTGGTATTTTCTCTTTAGATACAATTTTAACCTTCTAAAGCTATTTAGAGTACATATCTTTTTCTGTATTAATTGCACATCGTTACTTCCCAAGATGAAACCGGCATGCTGAAAATACCAATTCTCCACTTCAGTATCCTGTTTGCAGAGGAAGGCGGCTTTGAAAGGTGTGGACATTGGAAGAGCTCTAAGTGAACAAGAGAGGTGCATGGGAGAGGCATAGCAAAATGTAGTCCTAGTTTTTCACCTTACCCTTTCAAAAAAGAGTTGCTTAAGACTATCTTTTAAAATATTTTTGAATTCTAGAAAGGTGCTAATTTGACAATCCAGAAATAAGAGACGTCTTGTGGGCACAGTGAGAGTACTTGCTTTATGCCTGCCCTCTGACAATCATTTTTAACACTACAAGGAAGTATCCAATAGACTATAATTTTGCTGACACACAGGTGAAGACCAATATTGAAGTACAATCAAGTTCAAGTTAATTTTACAGAAGTCCTCAAGTATCAGTAACACATATCATGGATACCGTCAAGCTGCACTGAGGTTTTAGTGGTGAAATGGCTCAATATGATATGCTGAGTTGTTTGTCCTCTCTCCCCGCTTAGTGCTGATTTTTTCTTCTTACTGAAAATAGTCATAATAGGTCAAGACACCCATTGAATTTTGATGGATATTTGAAATTTTTTATAGTATTTTCAATAAGGAAAGTCCTGAAATTATTCACTAATATTTCTTTTATTTCCTGCTTCTGCTTTCTTCTTAAATAAAGACAGTATTCTCACTTCTGTTTTCTTTGTGCAATTTTTCAGCACTAGTTTTCTGTGTTGCCCATTCTGACTGTTGTATTTGGCTCTTGCCTTTAGTGCCCTATATTTGCAGGCTTCACTGTGGCAGGGATTTTTTTTTTTTTTTTTTTTTTCCTTCTCCTTCCTGTATACACACAATAATCAAACTGTGGTTCATGTTGTTGGCTTTTGCGTGCACTGCCTCGCTAGCAAAATTACTGAAAGGCAGAAAATGGAGGTGGTTCTTGGAAAAAAAAGTGATGTTCAGAAGCGCTTGAAGAAGCATCTCATTCACTAGAAAAATATGGTCTGCAGGATTGTTTATATATACTACACTAAACTGTGTGTTTGGTCCTGTATTGTATGCTGAATAAAGATCCAATGTCTGTTAAAAGGCTCTTGGAAATCCCATTGGAAAGAGAAAAAATGTATTCCCTGAGCAAACAGGAGTAGTCATGTCATCCCTGAGCTTATGTTTCTTCTCATTTTTGCTGTTCTAAAAATATTCATAAGACTGTACAGACAAGGGGGTAAATAGACCAGTCTAACTGGATCAAGTCTTAACTGTGATCAGGTGCATATTGCAGTGTTTGGACAATATCCTCTGCTGCAGGAAATTAATTTTTATTGATATTTACACATGATCTCAGCATAGAAGCTTTTGCCATCACTTCACGTGCCTGCTGTGAACTGGTAGTACACTAAAACAAAAAATATTTTGAAGAAAATGTATGTGATAAAAGCCCAGAGTAAACATTTAGTAAAATAAAGTTATTTGCTATTTGAGCTTGGAGCTTTAGAAGCTGAACATGTGAGTTTGTCTGTAGGGGTTGCAGTAGTCAGCAGGTGCCCCACCAAGAGTCTCAGAATTTCAGTACGAACGTATGTTGGGCAAGTCCGGCCTCAGAGGATGAGCCTTTTGCTATGGATTTCACTCCCTTGAGGAAAAATAAGATTTGGGTGAGACTCTTCTATCTTTAGGTGTAGGTATCTACGTGTAAGCTAGGCATCTTCATTCCCTTCATAATTAATGGACAGGCTTCCTTTCATCTCATCCTAAGGCTAACATCTAAAACAACTTACGTGAATACTAGGTTTCTGTTCATGGACTTCAAAAGGAATCATGATGACTAGCTTATCCAAGTGTATGGGAGAACCTCATGCCAAGCATCTAAAATAAAAAGAGATTCAAGAAGTTGAAATAAATTAACTCTTGAAGTTAGTGGCGTAGTATCTGGGAATGCAGGTCCATTTCTAAGCAGAATTAATCATGGCACTAAATGCAACCGTGTTGTGGTTAGAGAGACAAAGGGAAGGGTACACAAGTCTGTGCTAATAGAAAACAGGAGTGCCTTCAGTTCCCTTGGCTACATTTGTTTCTCTCTTTTCTGTGTTCTCAAGGTAAAAGATTAAGTAAATTGAGTATGAAGTGCTGGCTTGCATTGCCAAATCTTCTGCTTACCTCTAAGGAGATGATGTCAAGTTTTAAATGTTTTGGAAGGGAGCAAAATACACAGTACATCTGCCATTGGTTCATGTTCTTAAAACACCTTCCAAGTAAAGTCTTATTTTAGATGATGAAGTTGTAGCTTAGGGCAATGTTTGCTTCAAAATAATCTGTGCAATAACTTATTCCAGCAGTTACTGGAAAGAAGCAAAAAGTCCCCATAAT
This sequence comes from Fulmarus glacialis, assembly GCF_000690835.1. NCBI lineage: Eukaryota > Metazoa > Chordata > Aves > Procellariiformes > Procellariidae > Fulmarus > Fulmarus glacialis. Next base: position 1,457 of record NW_009194998.1, on the reverse strand, counting down.
TTTGGCATAAGCTAGCAGATTAGGATATTTTCATTATAGATAGTTTGGACTATTTAAATGTATGCCTCCCCTGAATGAAACACACAGTGCTATTAAATAACTTTACATCAAGTCAAGGGGCAAAACTCCCACTGAATCAAGGTTTACTGCGTTCATATCATTGCAGAAAAGCAGGGAGGACAGATTCGCTGTGCATTCTGATCTGGAATTGCTTCACCTTATGGCTTGGATAATGAGATATTGATTTTCACAGGGCAGGTCATGTTAGAGGAAAAATGAGAGACTCAGTTGCAATTATGAAAGTCATTTGCAATTGAAAGTGGGTAAAGATTTTCTTTCTGGGTAGCAGATAATGTTCTTTAGCTAAGCCTTTCCCACAGTTGCCAGGATTTGATACAAAGAGATATAAAATTGAAAATAAAAAGACTCTCTATCAAATATATATGCTTCTATTTTCGTAAGTCAGGAATATTTGTGATAAAGTGGTACTTAAAAGATGTCCTCAAACTATTTTGCAGGAAAGATAAACAGAGTCTGTTAAATACTTAATGGCTCAAAGTTACAGCCCTAAGTCACAGGGACTTTGCACAAAAATCTAGCTGCTCTTAACAATCTTTTCAGCTGACCTGCAACTGCTGAAGTGGCAGAAAACATAACCTTCAAGATGCTCTTTTCTTTTTACAAGCACAACATTGCTCATTCCTAAACTCAGTTGTCTACTCTCACTAAAATCAAACATTCCTCCCCAGGCATGGGTCTCTGGCAGCCGTTCTTGGGATTTGATGGAAGAGTGTGGTGAGCACGCAGGAGAGCTGTGAGGCTGGCCAGGCTGGAGCAGTGCAGGATCCCACTGTACTGGGGCTGGCGGGGATGGAACCACCTTTCTTCACACTAGCCGGTGTGGTGCCGTGCTTTGGATTTGAGATGCAAACAATTGTCGATAACACACCAATGGTTTAGCTATTGCTGAACAGCGCTTGCGCAGTGTTGGGCCTTTCTGTTTCTCATTCTGTCTCCCCCCAGTGAGTATATTAGGGAGTGGCAAAAGGTTAGGAGGGGAAACACGTGGGACAGCTGACCTGAATTGGCCAAAAGGATATTCAGTGCCACATAACACCGTGCTTGGCAATATACATGGCAGGGTTTGGTCTTTCCAAGGTAGCATCAGTCTGCTGGTGGGAGGTGGTGGGGAATTGCCTTTGCATGACTTGGTTTTTTTCTTTTTCCTTCACTTATTGAACTGTCTTTATCACAATCCACAAGTTTTCTTGCTTTTGTTCTTCTGATCTCTCCTGCATTCTGCTGCAGGGGAGCGAGTGAGCAACTGGGTGGGTGCTTGGTTGCTGGCTAGGCTCAACTCATCACAGCTAGCAACATTCTCACATGGCCTTTGGAAACATCACCTCTCCCCTTGGAAAGGTGGTGGCTTGAGGGAAGGGCTGTGGATGTGGTCTACC
>NW_009194997.1:0-21800 GCF_000690835.1 Fulmarus glacialis | reverse complement strand
GCGCAGGGACCCCACGGGCGCTGCCGCGGGGGGGGCAGCGGTGGCCTGCGGACCCGCACCCCTGCCGATGTCCCCTGCGCTTACACTGGGCTGCAAAACTCAGTACACACGTCACACCTCCTAATTAACGTCCTGTCACCAACACATGCATTCTTGTAATTGCTAGTGATATTTAATGCATATCATGTTCAGTTCTTTTTTTTTTTTGTCTTAACTATGCCAAGGAGTTGACTTTCTGTCAATATGCAAACTTTGCAAGCACATTTGGTGCTGGCAGAACAAAAAACCCAAAAGAAACAAGCAATTCCGCCACCAGACAGTAAAACGGTCTATGAAGTCTATTTAGCCGGAGATTTATTGATTGTGGGATTAGAGCTGGTTCAGCGTGTTATCTGTGTGAGACTGTGGCAGACACGACGCAGTCCTGGGCTGGAAATCATCTGCCATTTATTCAGCTTCTGGATTTGCTTTATGCGTGTGCCCTACCCATTGTTTTAAAATTCCTTCTGTTGTTAGAGGCTTATTTCATTTCTTTCCTAGAAGTATTCCTTGTGCTCAGGTTTTGTCACAAATGATAAAGATTCAAGGAACCATTGTATGAGGAAGATGCTAAGACCTTGGCAATGAATTCTGTGTGCTTACATGACTGACACACAAAATACCAATAACACGTCTGGTTACCCTGTGTCCAAGCACAGATACCGACAGTTTAAGCATTAAGTCCTGGCACTCATTGCAAAGAAAAGCTCCGTAGCATCAATCCCAAGGCTTCACAGTGCAGACCTGGCCGAGGGGTTCTGGACAATGACATTTGTGAGGCCTGATAAAAAGAAATAAATGCAAACAGTACAGACTCTAAAGGACTGGTTGGGGAAAACCCAAAATGCTGAATTTTTCTCTGTTTTGCAATATTTTAGTGCCAAATCACTGTGCTGGAGCCGTGTCCGTTCCAGCAGACAGCCGGGGTGCATCACTGGAAAAGTATGCAGGAGCTGCCAATTAAATAAGCCATAGATGCAAGGAAGTATTTCAGCCACGAGGATCAGATCCAAAGCAAATTCCCAAATTCCCTGATAAAGCACGAATGTTGACTTTTGCTAATAAACTACAAGAGCAATTTAATACCTTTGTGATAAACGGTCCCTGAGCGGCGCGGGGGCTGCCGCTGCCAGATAGCACTGCCAGTGAACGCTGCTCCTGTGATACCGCCATGGACCAAAAACCTATCTCCTCTCAGGAAACGTGCGTTTATCTCTCCCAGGGAATAGAAAACGGGGCTGAGCTCTCTATCCTCATCATGAAGTAAATCACCATCACACCTCTGGTGACCTGTCACATCGCTGGATGCTGCGGATGCCAAGGGGGCTCAGGTCCAGCTGGTCGTGGAGGTGGCTGGGAAGAGGACGGGCGTGTTTGAGTGTGCAGAAGAAAGCTCTCCATACTCAGATGACCTCTCAGATACTTAACTTCCACACCGCAGGCAGATAGGAAATAGTAAAGGCTAGTCATAACTCTTCCAATGGCTGCATTTAGCTGGAAAAATCAGACCAGGCACCTAACAGCACATCAGTTACCCGATTACTGTATTTATCGATGTTTTTGAACGCAGCAGCAGTTACGGTAAAATGATCAAAGACCCCTCTGAAGCCCCTACAATCATGCATCACCTTGGCAATGGCTTGGCACATTGCATATTTACCTCTCAGAAATCAATATATTGCATAAGGCGCCTTAATAAATAACTGGCCAGCAGCAAAGTGCGCTGTCACCCGAGCAGGGCACACAAAGGTGCCACGTTGTATTTTCTTATTACGTAAGTAATCCAAAACAGTAATTGCTATCAAAAAGCATCTACACTGTGGACACTGAATATCAAACAAGAAGCAAGGCTCTTCCTAACTTTCACTAAGAAATTAGTTGTTAGATATCAGACAATTTTTTTTAAGAAAATGGAAACTTTCTGGAACTTCTGAGGCGAATTTCGTGAGCTCCTAAACATCTTTCCACGGAAATACATCGGAAATTGTGCTTCATTATATGAAACACCTCTCAGTATTTAGGGATCCTCAGGCAATTAAGAAATTCTGTAGTAAGTCATACATGACAGGAGACTGAAATCAGGTCAGATTAAGAAAAAAAATTCTTTTGGCAATGTTAATTCTACCTCTTTTGCTGCACTTCTGCTCCCTGCCTACCAAGAGAGCTGTCTGTACCGGCCAGGAACATGCAGCTGTGAATGCAGAATCCACAAAATGCAAGAACTTTTTTGTCTACCAACTTGCAAAAATATATTTTCCTCCAAGGAAAGACCAAGCATGAAAAATTCCAGTCTTAGAAGTTAATTGACTGGAAAGTACACTTCTCACCCTGTCAGGGAGGAAGGCTGTCGGTGAGTGCACAGATCTCCCAACAAGAATAAAAAAGTTCCTAACCTTGATTCAGAAAATGAGAATTTACTGAAATAAGGGGAAAAAAATGTACTTTTTGGCATCAGGCTTGACCGTCCTCTGAAAGTCAGGGCTGGCAGCCCGGCGTGCCGCGCTCCCCTCCCCGCAGCGGTGCCTTCCCCGGGCGCTGTCGGGTCCACGGCGGGTGGGTGGGAAGGTCTGACACCAGTGGGGACACCGGCACCCCCAGCCCGCCCAGCACGCCCGCCGGAGGCAGCCGGGCAGCCGGACTCAACGCCCTGCTCTTGGCCACCACATCCCATCGCCCTTCGCACCAACTTACCCAGCCCCAGTTAAACAGCAAGGGTTTATACGCCACTACCCAAACCAGAAGGGTTGAGTTTGCTATGCAGTGAGTTTTGCGATTTATTCATCTACTGCACAAGTAATATGTGGAAGACCTACAGAGAGTTAACAAGTAAGAAAAAAAAAGATAATGAACCTGTAATAAATAATGCAATTGGAGGAGGACGCTGTTCCCAGGATCCCCACGTCTTCTACCAATGCTGGGATGACAGACACAGATAAAAAAAATCCTTTACACCTACTCTGAACTCTTTTACTCGCTGTAAGGTGATATGCCAGAAGCAGGTCAGATCAAAAGTGCCCAGTTCTGCAGCCACTGCAGACAACCACACAGGCACATCTTCTCAGTACCTCCTTTATTTCTAGCGTGGCTGGGAATTTTGTACAAGCAGAACAGAAAAGGATGGAGAATTGTGGACGCAATATCAGATGCCTGGTTTTCACTTTCCTTTCTCTTCAACTTTTTTTTTAACGCAGCCGTAGTTTGCCGTTTATCAGTAATGCATGAACATTTGAACCCCGTCACATTTGCTACTGGGTTTATTTTTGACTTCAAGATTAATTCAGTATAACAAGTCAAGATAATAACCTTTACTGGATGCCTCCAATACCAGACCAGCATTAAATACCTCAGTCACACCGTCTCTCTGTAAGGATGCGGGGAGCCGTCTCTCTGCGTGCGGGGAGCCAGCGGGCAGGCTGGGGCTGGGGGCGGGCAGGGTCTCCGTGCCAGCCCCGGGAGCATCACGCCCGCAGGGATGCAGGGATGCAGCCCGCGGTCCAGGAGGCAGCACGCCCCCCCCGGGGGGCACACAGCCCGTCCTCCTCACCGCTTGCTTCTCTCCAAACCCCACAAAGCCAACAGGAACGGGCAGGGAAGGGAGGCCGGAGGAACAGCCCCCGAAGGGAGGGTGGCACAGCCGGCCGTGAGCTGCCTCCCAGCTGCCCCCCGTAAGGACGCTGCCTGCAGAATGCTCCCCTCAAACCCAGCCCTGCGCTGGAAGAGGCTCCGGGCTGCTTTCAGCCCAAGCACATTTTTCCTCTCCATAAAATTCAGGAGCTCCTAAATACATTTCGAATGACTCTCTCCCCAGCGCCCTCCTGAAACATTACAGCATTTTACCCCCAACAGGCTTTTCTCCCTTTTTCCTGCCAAACAATTTTATTATAATTTAGTTAGTTAAAAGTAGCACTTGGTGAAGATTCTATTTTGTTAACAGCTAAAACAGCTGCCCTCTTTAGCTTAAATCTCACCTTGGCTTGACAAAAAAACCCAGACACGGGGTTTTAACTAGGCTTTAAACGGAAATTACAACTCTTGTATTTCGCCCGTAAAACTGCGAGCCCTGCAGCTAGTACAAAGCTGCACATTATCCCCCCGTCTGTGGATGAAGGAACGAACCTTTGCTGAGGTTCTTCCTTCGCACGTTTTGTAACCCCGTTCCGCATTGCTGGGAGGTGTGGGAGGGTGGAGTTATTTGCTTGGGGAGGGTTGCTTGGCTTGATTTGCTTTGGGATGTAACCGATGCTCAGCTGTAGGGTCAGCTCTGCCGCGGCACAGAAAGCCCCTCGCTCGGGCCAGCGCAGCCTGCGCCCCGCACGCTCCCCAGAGAGTCCCTCGGGTTTAAAAACTTCCAAAAGGCAAAAGAAACAAAGAAGTTCATCACGAGGAAGATGTCAGGATTACGTGCCAATGAAGTCTTTTTCAAAAACGTACATCAAGCGTTGCTGCTCAGCGATAACAATAATTGCACCGGGAAAGCCGTTTAAGCCGTTTGGAACTGCAATACTGGGGTTAAACCAGTTTTCCACCTCAGGGAACGGCTGCAGCCTTCACAGGGCTCCCCATGCTGCTCCCCACGTGAGCAAGCCTTTGCAGAGAGGTTTTGGGGAAGCAGCTGTAAACTACAGTCCCTCAAAGTAACCCCGCTTAGTGCACCAGCGAGAGATGCTGAGGGCACCGCATCCCGCCGCGTCCGGACGCTCGCCTTGTCGGCAGGACCGGGGCTCCGCTACTTCTCTTAGTGCGACTGTAAGATTCCGTCTAAACACGCCTTTTGCTTAATGATTACGAGTTTTGGCTTGACAAGCGATCTCTACACCGACAACAAATCCAGCATGCAGGTTTCTGATGGGGAGAGCTTTGCCATAAGTGGCATTTGCAGCTGTAAGCAGAAAAAGCCCCTCGCGCACCACCGCCCGGGCGGGCTCTCCACTCCTGCCTTCCTGAGCAGCACGTGTCCCAGCCGCACGCAGCCCACCCGAACAGCCCCGTAATCACGTTATTGCAGAGCAAGCAAACCCCAGATAAGCTCTTCAGAAAAAAAATGAGAGTCCTTCAGCAATCTGAACGCAGAAATTGTATTAGAAGGGGCCTCTTCTCGGGCTTGCAGAACGTGGATGGGAGAGGTTCCAGGGATATTTAAAACTTTTTTTTCTTGGATTGCAATTCATGATCCCTGAGGTGAGCAAGTGCATGAGGAACCACCTGGGAAGGAGCTGCTGTGAGCTGAAATATTTAGCAAAACCCTCCCGTTGTGCAGTGCTCTAAATAAAGAATAGTGAGCATAAAGGTATCCAGGACAAGTAACAGGTATCCATGGAGAAGACAGCTGGGCATTTCTTCCAGCTTTTAAGCAGACAGAAGATCTGCCGGAGGCAGGTACCCTGCTGAATATTATTTTAAAAAAAATAAATCATACTTAAGAGGTATCAATTGGCTGCTGACAAAAAATACTGACAATATCATAATAATTTGTTGAGGATAACCATCCAGGGAAAGTCTGCATTGCCGGTTGATCTGGTATGTTAACTAAGGAGAGGAAATAAGTTGCTACATAAAAATAATGGCTAAGACTTCAATACAGCACACAAAATGTTCTCTTTAAAGCAGAGCAGCCCCAGCCCCACCGCTGCTCCACAGCACCCTGGGGACCCGAGACCCCCTCTCAGCCTGGGAGACATCGGCTGCTGCCACGAAGGTGTTTCCTCAGCAGAGCTGGTACACCTCCGAGAAGGTCTGCTCCTGATTACAGAAGTGTGATGGAGTGCAGAAAAAAACATTTCTGCCCCCCCCCCAGCTATGCAAAAATCAAGAACACCACATATTAAACTGTAAAAGGAAAGGCCGTGCGGGTATTTATAAAGGACGTAACGCGTACTAAGCTTTCGGTGTGACTTTCAGTCAAGCACAACTCTCCCTGCAGGTAGGACTGCAAATACATTTGCCACAGAACACGGCAGCTTGCGTCGCCTACTCCGATTCACCACTTCTTCCAGTTCTGAAGGTGAAAACACATGTAACGACACTTCGAGCTCTGACCCAAACCCTGAGCATCCCCGAGGCCGAGACAACCCACGGCCGCCACGAGCCTCTCACAGGCACTGGGCTTGGGGATTTCCCTTGCAAAACATCCAGTGAGCCGCATGCCCCCAAACCGAAGAGATTTCCTTTTTTTCCCCACCAAGGCTTGGCGAGAAACGGAGAAAAAGACGCATCGCTTGCTGCGTGTCTTGTCCTGCTGCCAAAGCCGATGGATTTAAAAAAGGAAAACGGATACGGCACCTTTTGCGTACTCAGACTGAGACGCCAAAGCCAAGAGGACAGGGAATATTCAGGCTCATTTCCACAAGACGTTGCTTTAGGAAAGAAATCTTTGTGCGGGTTCTGGTGCAGAACCACGGGCGGACGCGAGGACCAGCACCCAGCACCCAGCACCCTCTGCCCGGTGCGAGGCGTGACACAGGGACAAGAAGCCCCATCACCTCCCGCCACAGCCACACCGAACCATCGGAGACACACGGGCACGGGAGATGGAGCCTGATGCTCATACAGGTCCGGCAGAGCTAATTACAGCGTTATCGCTAACGGCCGCAACTGACCCTGCCTCCCAGGAGAGGCAGGATAGCGGCTCCGAAACCGGGCTTGGGCTTTCGGAGAGGTGTTCTCCAAAAGGAAACCACCCCGGGAAATTTTAGGTCTGGAGTCTTTTTTCACAGCAAGCAAGCAAACAAACAAGAAATGGAGTAATAGACCATAACTCCAGGTAAGTGCAACTGTTACACATCAAACGACATGTACGTGATGCGGGACACAAAACATTAAAATGGGTTTAATAATGAAGTTCACTATGCACAATACTTTTAACAAGTATCTAAAACTATGAGTAAACAGTTCGCAGCTATATTGAAATATTCAGCAGGGTGCAGAAAGCGACCTCACTCCTAGTCCCGAACACCCACTTTGTTTATTAGGTTCTCCCAATCCCACTGGATGACATTTTCCTCTTCTTTTTAATAAACTCACTCTCGTAAATATGAACCCACTATAAACGGCGATATGCCTCCACTTGACCATGCACCCTAAGCCTTGATGTGCGTTCGGTACCACCCTGGGTCACCGCTCTGCCACCGAGCTGCAGCGACAAACCGCCCCGAGTGCCCGCAGCAGCGACCGCCCAGCCCGGACAGACCCAGCATAGATGGCTTTTTGACAGGTTCTTACCGACTTGCAGTCAAAAAACCCAGAATAAGCACTGGGAAACAATGCAAAATGTCAACACCAGTCCAATGTGCCAACTGGGCAGACGAATTGCGAACGGTTTCAAGCAAGTCGCCTAAAGGTGCGTTATTAAAACAGAAAACTGCTATTTCAATGAACAATGATTTAGTCATTTTGCTAAAAAACTTCATTCCCAGGTTTAATTTTTTTTTATTATTTCTGTTTCACGTAAAGGCAGAAAACTGGATATTCTACAATTTGACTGACATGTATTTGTCTTTTAATTACTGCATTTACGTTAAGTTCATTTTTCGAGTTCAGCCACTGCTCCCCAGCCTTCTGCAGATTTTACAGGATTAAGAACCTCAGCAAATTCTGATATAGATTGTGCCCGCCACCCCAGGAACATTTAACATGATTTTAAAAAGGGCAAAATGCACATGGACAACCCCCGCCGCTGCGCCGAGCAGCGCCCGGCCACCTTTCTGCTCGAGGAGGCTCGGCACTGCAAGAAACACGGGGCAGCAGCTGCGGAAAGAGCCGTGGACCTGCACCGAGGAACCAACCCTGCTGCACATCCCTCAGTGGATGCACATTGGGAAAACGTGCTTGAACGCTGCTCTCCAGCAGCACGAGGAAATTCATGCCAGCGTCTCTCTGCAACTGCATTTCCATGCCATAAGCATATTTTCAGAAGAGGGACGGTTTGCTGTTTTTCCTCTCCTGTGGGGCACATTAGTTTACATGTAAACACAGAGTGTACGGGCGCTCATGTTTACAGGGCGCAGAAAACAGATTTATTAACATCAGATTCTTAAAACAAGGACATTTGTGTGACCAGGTAAAACATTTCCTTTGCTTGACTCGCTGTGTGAGCTGGTATCTCAGACAACCGAGAACTGGGGGGAAGTTAGCACAATACTGCTCGTTCGATATTAAGTTAAAAAGACAATATTTGGGGTTTGAAAACTGTGCTTAGCAGAAGGTGGATGCTCTGGGATACCAAACCAGCAGGTGTTTAAATACCAAACACAAACCTTCCCTTTGCCATAAGTTGTGCCAGGGGAGATTTAGATTGGATATCAGGAAAAATTTCTTCACTGAAAGGATTGTCAAGCCCTGGAACAGGCTGCCCAGGGAAGTGGTGGAGTCCCCATCCCTGGAGGTATTTAAAAGACGTGTAGATGAGGCGCCTAGGGACATGGTTTAGTGGTGGACTTGGCAGTGCTAGGTTAACGGTTGGACTCGATGATCTTAGAGGTCTTTTCCAACCTAAACAATTCTATGATTCTATGAAACATAACAGAGCTCTCTTATTAGAGAACGTACTTAATGGTGAAGAACAACATTGTGCATCAAACCAGAAAACATACGCACCGCGTTCAGTGCAACTCCCCATCGGGCAGATGTTGCTCACACCGAACCTGCCCCGAGAGGTTTGGCTTTTGTGGGTCCTGGGGACTAGAGGAAAGCCTTCCTCCTTGTCCAACCGGCCTTTGGAAATTTTACAATTTTTACAATAACCCAGTAAGATTGTTAAATATAAAAAATAATTGCAATCTCAACCTAAAAGACAGAATTTTTGTGACAAAGTACTTGTTTTCTGAGGCGGCACAGTAAATCACTCCTTATTTCCCAGCAGTGATCACAAAACACTCACTGGCTCATTATTTTTCTTTCCCAGCTAAGTATCTCAAAGACCTATTTTTAATTCTGTGAGCCCCATGACCTGTGCCCATGACTTCCAACATTGAAATAGCTTCCAAATTGAATTCCAACATCAATACAGGATGTGTAGGATGCAGATTTCATTTCTCGCTTGCAGGTCCTGTCTTCCTTCCCAAAGAGAAGCACATTCTTTTTCTAACAGGGAGCTCTAGGGACTCATTTCAGCTATGATGATAGAGACAAATGGGCAATGGGCCATCAGTTTGGTCTGTGGTCTCACCCAGGGGATGCCCAGCCTCCTCGCCGGGACCGTCCCAGCAAAGGCATCGCATTTTCAGGATGACCCAAACCCAGGGAAAGGCCAGGCTCTGCAAACTGAGTCCTCAAGAGCAACGAAGACAAGCAAGTCCATGATTAATAAAACGCAGCCCAAGAAGAAACAGAGTCAGCAGACAATGCTTTATCTTAACTAAGTTTAATGGGTTTAATGTCATTGTTTCTGCCTTCTCAAATGGTTCTGCCTTTCCTTCCTCCCCTCCTCCCTCATCCCAGAGGACTCTTCCCTCCATCCTTCCCACCGGGAAGGCCGCAGTCCTGCAGGGAGAGACCCACACCCCCTCTTTGCTGCACTTCGTTTAAGAGCCCAAGTTGGGAGGCGCTTAGACTGAGTTTAAAAAGGGTGAAATGCAGCTACTTATTTCATTTTTTTCCCCAGAACGAAACAAACTCTCGCTACTGGCCAGGTATTTTCCCACCAAAAAACTTCTCTCTACCTAAAGCAGAAATTAAGATACATATACAGAATTATATTATTGAATGCTTTACACAAGGTACATCATCGACATGTTTGGAGACATGTCTTCATTAACAATCTGCTACACAATCGCCTTCTGTCGGTACCACAAATCTTTTTCCTACTTTGTTCTGAAAGCTGAATTCTTACTGGTACTCAAATGAGTTATTTTAAAACATTTCCCAATGTCTTGAGACTTTATTTGATGCCTTCCCACCAGTACCAAGACATTCCACCTATGGTGAAAATATGGGTAGCTGGGTGGTCCCTCAGAAAAAGGTGGTAACTTCAGGTACCTCAGGGCACTCCTTCCCTGCCTCGAGGGCATGGCTTGATTCTGACTGTCGTTAGGAGAAATGCCAGGTTTGCTTGGGTGCAACAGCACCCAGACAAACGGCACTCCCCGTCCCAGAAAACAGAAACATCGCCCACCCATGCCGCGGTGCGTGTGCGGACAGGACTGACGTGTGCAATATTTGAAACAGTTGGGGGCGGAAAAAAAAATAATCTCCTTTTTCCTCTTTCCTGACACTTTTGTGAGTTTAGTATAGTTTCAATATCAAAGTTTCACTATGAGAAAAAATTTAAACCAGAAAGAGTCTTAAGGGACTTGGCTGCAGCGATGGAAATTAAGAAAGAAAATGCATTTCTGTACCTAATGAGAGAAATAAATCTTCACAAGAGTCTTCTACCGTGGCGGTTAACCAGGAGATCTTTACCAGTACGGGTTTGCTCTGCACTCCAGATTTCAACTCGCATCCTTGACATAAATAAAAAAATTTTTGGTGAGAGGCCGTACATGTCTGCTCCTCCACCTCCACGTGCTCTTTGCTCCCGTGGCACACGCATGCACGCACACACGCGTGCACACACACACGCATGCACACACACACACGCTCACTCACGCCAGCAGCTAACAGGCTGCCATTAGGACACGGCATCCCTGCGCACCCTGCCAACACCAAATACACTAAATACACTCACACTATGGACGACAGCTTTGCACGTCGGCCAGAGGTGCCCACCTCATTTACCCCTCTGAATTTTCAGGACTGAATTTACTATACTTAAATGCTTATACATATATTACTTATATATACTTATATACTGTATTTATTATACTACATTATCATTCTATGATCTGGCCCAGTATCAGCCAACAAAAACGACCTGATAAGCATAAAAAAGCAGCAAGAGACTCTCTTTCGGAGTTGAAACTCATCCTAGTGCCTTGGGAGGGGTTGTGAAATATTGTCACTTCAGTAATTTCAATATAGAATAAAATACCTATAAAATTTTTAACATGTTTAAAAAGTCTACATAAGTGATTATGCAAAAGTCAAAGAGAACGGACAGTCTTTGTTAATAACCAAAGCAATAGAGAATGACCACTTATTTTCTCGGGAACACATGCAAATCTTTGACAGTTCAGATGCATCCTGGAAACTCCTAAAGAGTATTTTTGAAGTTTTTCATTAATATTAAAATGAAATTGCCACTATCACTCTTCCCAGTAACAATTCATAGTGAACCTCGCAAGAAATCACATTCACGTTTGAAGCCTGGGGAAGTCCAGGCTCCCTCCTTCACCCTTTCCACCATCATGTTCCTTCTAATATGCTCAGAAAAAAATTGCTACCCAGCTGATAAAAGCACTCGTTGGCTGAGAAAATCCCACGGAAACTCCATGCAACGTAGATACACAACCCCCCCTCAAGTGCAGAATTTAGGAAAATCCTACAAATAACACAACAGTACCGCTGTGTGCCGCGGGGCTGGGGGGCTGGTACACGGCCTGCCCTCGCCTGGTCCGTGCCCTTCTGAATTAGGACAGGTTACTTAAGATTTCCGTGTATATACTGTGACAAACAGAAGGGTGTAAATTGTAAGCTGCAGCAGCTACGCTTGCAAAGACCACAGCAAATCACCAGCCCTGATCCCTAAGGAGCAAATGCGTTTGAACAGAAAAGGTAAGAAGCGGTTTGTCTGGTTGCTGTCACTTTACAGCCCGCTCCCGAGCCAGCCCCTTGCTCCGAAGGGTATTTCTAACAGCTAACTGTACGGTAGGATAACAACAGTTTTGTGCTTACTTACGTGAACGGGGTAGGATTTGATTACTAGGTCTAGCTAGGGAGTGCTCGGTAACGAGCACTTTGTGTCTTCATAGCTGAATTCTCAGGCGAAAGAATAAAAACCTTGGTTTTGTAATAAGTAAGATTTAATAGCAAGAAAAACCATCTGACGACTGAAGGATGCTGATGCTCAGCAGCGACTCTCCAGAATTTCCAAGTAATGAAAAGGTACAAGGAATTTTTTAATTTTGAAAATACGAAAAATTCTCATTATGTGAAAGAAAGGAACACAGCGAAGTACAAACTGCTCTGACCCCTTGTTTTGCATCGACGCAATACTAACTAATCCTGGTTTACAAACTGAAGTCAAGCTAGAAGGGCTTCACAGAGCCGGCTACCGGGTGCAAGCCTTTCCCAAGGAACTATCGGTATTTCCAGCTTTGCTTTTCACCCCTTGATATCACAAAATCTTTTTGCTGATCTGCCACCTGCCTCAGAAGCGGACGGTGCCCGACGCGCCCTTCGTTTGCACGGAGCAGCACAGCAGCACGTGGACCCAGAGCCCGCGCTGCGGGAGGAGGGAAAGGCGGGGGACGGGTAATTACACCCCATCAGGCTAACTTCAAATGACGGAAAAACACTGCACAAAGTAATCAAACAGTTTTCATCAGCTAGAAGATAGTAAGGTTGCAAGCAAGGGCAAAAATGGATTTGTCAGAGCAGATGGGGTCAAATGGACTTAACTTCTTTCTAAGGCAGAGGAGCAGGGCTGCTGAGTAGGAGAGAACTGGACTGCCTGCAAGAATACAATTTTTAAAATTTATTTTACAACAATATTAACAAACTAGAGGAAAAAAATGAGAAAGATGCAATATATGAGGAAATGGCTAAAAGGTGCAGCTCTCGGAAGTAGGAATATGTTTGCTGCACCAATAGAAAACGGAAGATTTTCCATTTATTTCCCATTAAATTCCATTTAAGGCGACAGCCTTGCTGGAAGCCCCAGCCTGGTCTCCAGGCTGGTCCCTGCTCAGAAATGAACGCCTCCATCCTTTACCCTGACCAGGCCTGGGATTTCGGGGGGTGTCCGGGACCAAAGGGGCCGGGCCCCCCCAGCCCCTCGGGCAGTCCCGTTCGGGGGTTAACACCACGGACCCCCGGCACTGGGATTTCCACTGCTGCTCCTGGGGCTGCTCAGACGTGCTCGTTCTGCACAAATACAGCAACAGGAACAGGCAACTTGGCCCTCCTGGATTTAAATCAGATCAATATTAGCAAGTGCCACTTTCGAGGGCTTCGTTTCGGGCAGGGTTAAACAATAAAGTCATTTGATGCAAATGACAGAAGCTCCTGAGGCAGCCGTCTCCTCCCCGGGTACCGCCAGCCGCACCGGCCCCGGGGGAGCTGATCTTCTCGGGGCACAACTGCTTGGCACTGACCGGAGAGTTGGGGACAACCCCAAGCAGAGGTACCGTGGAAAGGGCTATCATAGAAAACACGGTCACAGCAAAAGCAGTCATTCAGATTGCATCAGCAATTAAAATGCTTCCTGAATTAAGACAAAATTAGCCATCTTCAGATGAGTATTTTCATTCTTTGTCCAAAGTATTTTGCAGGAACCTTCTTATTTAGTGCCACGCCCCACTTCCAGATTTGGGCAAATGTGCCTCCGATTCATGGTGGCTCAAACCCAGATGCTGGCATAACCCATATGGGCACATGAGTTGAGCAGGTCTTGAAGCCGATCTTCTCACAGATCCACCACAGCATCCTTATGACTCCAATACCAGGGCTACTGTAGCCAAAGCTTATTTCTGTCCAGAAATATGAAAAAATCACTAAATCATTTATACAACTCAGTAGGAGAAGCAGTGATGGTAAGAGGACAAGAATAAAATGAAGACCTCCAATTTATGCTTATTAACTGAAAAAACAACAGGCGAGGTACAGCGCAATTTGAGCACTGTAGAGTTTTCTTATTCGTTTCTGAATTTCTCAGAGAGGAGCAATTCGGGTCTATATTTAGCAAGCAGCAGCTCCACGTCCCTGCCTGCTGGTGGGTTTACAGGAGTGAAGTATTCCCTGCCCGGCACCGCAGCACGAGGAAGCAGCACCCCTCGCAGCCACGTCGCATTTGCTCCGTGAGAAATGCAAGCACTTTGCCTTCCACGCATTTCCCACCGGTGCTCGCACAGCAGCTCCGACCTGCCCGGGCTCGGCGTGTGCTACCGCCGTCCCCCAGCCCCGCCGGGGAGATCCTGCCCCCCGGCACCCCCATAACCAAACCCCAAGGGCTCCAGCTGCAGAAGGGACGCAGCTCGCACGCTCGCGGGGAACCGGGTATTCGTATTTTTCTTCTTAGATACGTTCGATTTCCTGGAGGCATGGTGCAGATTTATATCCGAGATCAAGTTTTAGTGCTCCTGAGTTTTCTGGATGATTGCACATGTCACTCCCCCCGAGATTACTAGCTCGTGCTTAGCCCTCCAATTCATGGTAAAAATTGAACTAGATGTATAGACTGATGGTACAAGGTCCGTCTGTGCCAGCACACACAGCACAAGAAGGCTTGTTCAAGGAGAATGTATTCTGTTTGATTAAGCGTGAACAAGTATTTTTTGCAAAGACATGACTTCTGATGAATCACCAGTTATTCAGATTATATATGGTGAAAGGAAAGCTCCTGAAGAGCTCCAGATTAAAACCACTATCGTTTTTCTCTCCTATATCTCCAAAGAGATGTAAGGCAAAAAAGGAGAAAGAGCCACGAAGGCTTTATGCAGTGAAATTCAGTACTTTGGGGAATTGCTGCCTTACGCAACGGCTGCAAGTTATGTAAGGGATGCAGCTACCAAAGCTGTTCTCTCCCAGTTGTGCCTCCTTAGAACCAGCACACAAACCCATACGCTTTTGCTACATTTTCCCAGAACCTTAAATCTTTTCATCAGCATTAAAAAAATGCTTTTTCCCCTTTTTTGGTCCAGCTGAGCCCTTTGGCTGTGCTGCACCTGAGCAGCAGCTGCAGGAGGGGCAGAGGGAAGCTGGGCGATGGAAGTCCCAATTTCAGCACATCCTCGCTTACAGTGACAAACGTGTTTGCCTGCATGATCAACAAATATTGGTTTTTCCACTAACAGATTTTATATCATGGTAGCACTGGAAAAAGATTTGCTGAACTGCTAATACCACAACATTTTAAACAGCTATTTTATCATGTTCAGGTTATGCTTAGAAAAAAAAAAGAAAAAAAAGCCACTTTTATTATGTAGAACTGCTGAATTGTTCCTTTCCTGTCACCTTCCCAGCTAACACACCTCACTGACGTCTCAGTACGAAAACAGTGGTGGAGTCTCCCTCCTTGGAGATATTCAAAAGCCGTCTGGACATGGTTCTGGACAACCGGGTCTAGGTGGCCCTGCTTGAGCAGTGGGGTTCGACCAGATGACCTCCAGAGGTCCCTTCCAACCTCAACCATTTGTGATTCTGTGACATTTTGCAGAGAAGTGGTTCAGAGAGATGATTTTTAAGCAAATTTAGGCATTGAGTTATCCCTGGTGAAAGCTGGCTCGAGGTCCCCAAGACCCCGGTTCCCTCCCACCGATGCAGAAGGCGAGGACTCCCCTCATCCCTTGCCAAAGACCCTGACAAATAGGTCCACGACACACGTGCAGGCCCATACTCCACCAAACCCAAGCTACCGACAGCTTCAAGCCATCCTTGCGCAGACAGGCAAACCCAGAGCAGGCAAGGAGCCATCGATGGTGGAGCAATGCCAGCAAGCACGGTCCTGTGCAAAAGTCTGCTCTGGACCTTGGGCTCCTCGCTCTACCTCTCTGTCTGAATTTCTGTCCTGTCAATACAATGAGATTGATGATGCCTCATGAACACCACGATCTGGTCGCAAAGACGACTGTAAGACAGTGGAGAAGGAGAGCGAGAGGTTGAACAAGGTATAATTTATGAAGTCTACCAACTATCAAGGGATGCAATGTTTTGATTCTGGTTAGCTCCTCCATTAACTCCAGAGTATTTTCCCTCTCTTCTATCCTCTGCCCGCAACACTTTGCCCACATCTGCACAAAACCCCCAAAATCCAAACGGTAAGACAAAACCAGAAAAAATATATTTCGTGCTCCACCTTTAAAGCTGTTTAATTTGTACTGGGGTTTCTTTGAAGCTAGGCGACCTTGAGAATAAAGCATAGGAAAAACATTTTTAAATAGCCCTAGAAATTATCTAAATTACATTAGCTTTCAGATCTGTATTACAGTTCTTTGTTCACTCAAGTTGTTTCAGTTTTGAAATCATTCCCATGTATCTGTTTCGTTCTTTGTTCACTCAAGTTGTTTCAGTTTGGAAATCATTCCCATGTATCTGTTTGAGAGAAACCTTCCCATGGAGACCCACAGTTTCATAATTCAAGCTATTCATGTTTTTAAAAGTAAAACCAGTGGAATATGCCTTTGATTCCATCTCTATTTATTTAATTAAAAAGCCTGGCAGGCTGTTTGATTTCTTTAATCAGAAAATGATGTTAAAAGATTTCCAAAATAACATTTAATGAGTTTTGAAAATGGATGTATATACCATTCCTGCCAGGTTTCTGTACGTTTCAGGTTCTTATTAACTGTTCATTTTTTTAGCAATTTCAGCAGCTTATCGGTAAGTCGCAGGCTAGTACAGCAATTGTAAAAGGCTACGTACTCCTAAATGCACGCGGAGGCAAAGCCTCAGAAGGGAATCCAGCGTAAGAGTCAAAACTTGTTCTCCCCCTGAACACCACCGGGAAGGTTTGCTGACAACGGAGCTTAAAATTCTCCATCACAATAATGTGAAATTAGGACAAGAGGTTTTGAAAATAAACGCTTTGAGTGTTCTTCAAAATTATACGTTATCATAATAACAGAGGGGTTGAATATATATCAAAAATAATCCTAAATGATTAGCAATTACCCTTATGAATCATAACCATCTTCGGATTCTGAAAAGCCATTTGAACTTCTCAGCTGCGAAACTCTCCCGTTGCCGACTGGCACTGCAACACACGGCGATAAACCAAACCCCAGAGCCAGCGCCGAGCATCCCCCGGCGTTCCCAGGGAAAGCTCCCGGGGTCTGGCGTTGGGACGACCGCGAGCACTCGGTGCCAGCCTGCGGCTCACGCAGGAGGTTGAGGGGAGCCAGGAGCCACCCACGGTTACCTCAAGCACCCGTGGCCGTGACCCCTCCCGGGACCTCCTACAAAAAAAATCTGTCTGCTGAGATATTTTGCTTCGGTTTCCTAAAAGAAAGGGCGGGCTGGAAAGGGACCCCTCCCCTCGGGGAAGGGTCGGCGAGCCAGGCTCTGCTGAGCTCAGCCCTGCTGCTCCCACGTTTTCCAAGAAGACCCCGGCTTCCTTCCCTCTAGAGACGCGCTGGGGCCGCTTCCCACTTCCCACGTGTTATTATCTAAACACCCTAAAAGCTGTAATTAAGGAGGGTGAGGAAAGCATAAAGAAATGTTTATATTGCCAGAAATTAAAATTTCAGTGATGAGGCAGTAAATTAACTTAATCAAGTTGGGAGGCATCTATGAGAAATCATTTTTATATGATTTAATGAGAGAAGGCATCGGAAATGGTGATTTTAATCAGCCAAGTGGGATTTATAAGCAAGAAGATCCTGCTTAAACAACTCATTAGACTTCTCCAAAAAATCTTTACTGTCCCTGCAGACAGTCAAAACAAGATTTATTGTATATATTTACTAATTCTCTAAATCCCTTGGTAATATTGCATGTCAAAAGTCAACTGATTAAAGCAGAAAACAAAGTCAAAGAAAAAAAAAGTCTTCATAAGCACCTGCTAAAGAAAACCAAGAGGACTATCAAAAGACAGAGCTGACTCGAACCAAATGCTATTAGGACTCCTAAATCCCTATTTAGTATAAATACAAGGTTGTATTAGAGAGAGAAATATTCAATACCTACTATTACTTTTTATAGTTTGTAAGACACCTGCACCCTGGCCCGCACAGACGGCGATACCGGAGGACTGGAACGGGAATAACATGGGAAATGGCAAAGTGAGGTGACTTATCCTTAAATTGTGCGGTCCTGGCGTAACCTAACCGACACGGTATGGCTCCCAAACGCTACGTCCTACGGCACCGTACGATCACACATGAATGCAGAAATGCAACAACATTGCTAAATATATTTTTAAATCATGGTTTATAGAATAGTTAAAGGTTGAAGCATTTCAAAACACGTCAAGAGCCCTGGATCCACCCCACTGATCCTTCCAGTGACTTTAATTCTCTCTTATTTTTTCTTTGTTGAACCAGAAGTCTGCATTTATTTTTTACAGGTATTTCTGCCTCCTTCAGTTCCAGACTAAGGGCCGCTTCTGTCATGTCACGACAACCAGAAGAAGTGCTAAGAGTATATCATGAAATAAGTATTTTTGTTATCTATTATTATTTGCTTCCCGTCTAATTCTTGATGTTGGGGCCAGTCGGTCTCGATAGGACACCAGAGACACGTGTGAGTAACTCGGTTCTGTACAAAGGACGTTGCAGATCTGAGCGCAATTTCACAGCACTTTTCAGGCAGACACAGAAAATAATTTACTTGAAAAACAAACCAGGAGTGTAGGCTGAAAGCACTAGCTCCCCCTTTAAACTCTGCAAGCTGAAGAACTTTGATGAATATCAAAGCCTTTTCCATTAAATATGCTACAAACTTCCATTAGCAAAGCGTCGGGGTGGGACGCTGCTACAGCCCAGGCAGGGTACGCGGTAAGGGCTGGGCAGCAGGAGCGAACAGGGCAATGCCTCTGCCCTGCCTTTCTGGGGTGGGTGAGGAAACAATTTCTCTCCACGGTGTTGATGCTCTTCAAGTCAATTCGGGGGGAAAAAAAAAAAAAAAAAAGAAAAAAAGAAAAAAAAGGGGGGAAAGGGGGGGAAAGGGGGGGAAAGGGAAAAAGAAAAAAGAAAAAAAGAAAAAAAAAAAAAAGACAGCAGCTTTATAGACAATTGGCTGTATTATAAGGTTGCTTAATGACTACGTGCAGAAGCCATGTTATTTTATCAGATCGTCTGAACTGGTTGTGAAGTCCGGAGAGGCGGCACAGAAGCCAAGCAGCACATCTAGCGCTGGGGGAAGTTTCTCCTAAGACTGCTGCTCTGCTCAGCGCACACCTCCCCACTTGGGAACGAAGAGATCCAAGTGAAATTAACTGTTTTCAGAGGGAAACGTTAGAGCCGGAGTCCGATTTTCAACTCAAAAAGCAGTTTGCAGGCAGGGTTTCCCAGGAGAACGCTGCCTTGCTCTGCAGCAGCCCGGGGACGCAGCCGCCAGGACAGTCAGCGGGAAGGGGCGCGCATCGCTACCCGAGAGAAGCCAAATGCCAAATTCATTGCATGAATTCATCCCTTTTCATTGCATTCTAGTATTGAAACACAGTCTTCTGAGTTTCAAAACCCAATTCAATTCAATTTAATGATACAAAATGATGATGATTTTTTTCATGCAGTAATTGATACGACCTACAAAGGCAGCTTTCTAAGCTGAAAGGTAGAAAGTTCTTCGCTCCGCAGTAAACATCTATTTTACCCCTGGGATGCAAGAGAAACCCATCATAAGAACAGGGTTGTAGAAGAGACTTGCTCTCCGGAGGCTGCTGTCCTATCTACACAGGTTTCACTCATAATTAAACTAAATACTGCTCCCAGTAGGATGAACAGAACGTTGTGATTGTACTTCAAAACTCAAAATACAAGGCACCACAGCCGAGGTCCATCAGAAAGGACTCATAGCAGTGGAAGGGCTGAGAGGCAGGCAGGAGCATCGCCTGAAGCATCGCCCGGGCTGACGCTGGCAGCACAAGCCATCCCGTACGTACCTCAGCCCTCCTCTCCGCTCAGCCCTGGCCCTGACCCCTGTCTGGTCCTTCTGGGCTCGACTGGACCAGACACACAAAGAAACCCTCAGCCGCTCTCCCCTTCGGTTCAGCTCAGCCCCCGCTTCAAACACTCGCAGCTGTAACTTCGGCTCGTTTGCAAATCAACCACAGTTTATTTAATCTTCCTCCAACCTACTTCCCGCGGGCTACATATTCATCACCGCAGGACTCTCCTAACTGCACGCAGATCAATCGGGCTCGCTCGGCCCCTGCGAGACCCACCGGTACCACTGCTCCCTCTCCAGCCACGCGCAAGCGAAGTTAATTGGAAAAGCCTTTTCAAATGTATGACCTACTCACTGACTCTCCGAGACAAAAAAAAAACACCAACAAGCATTGTTTTTGCACCTAACCAAAAATAGCACCCTGGTTTCCAAACAACTGCAAGTTATTTCTGTTCTTTCCACGCCAGCAGACGTTTAAGACTTGTATTGCACTTCTGACATCATTTACACGCTACAGCACGGGCAGGCAACCGCTTACACCACGGAGGAAGAAAGCACAGACCGAGTCTCCTCCCGGCTTTATCTACAAAAGATCCAACAGAGTAAGCTGCAAATGGTTTTATAACATTTCTAATAATCCCCTTCAAGTTATTGCTTCTGTTCCGGGGTGGCTGTGGGCTGTTAGATGCAAACCATAAGTTAAGACAGCTTAGATTTCTGCAACACATTACTTCCACAAAGAGAAGAAACCTATTCTGCATAACGTGTACTATCAGTGAAGAGGTTGATGTCTCCTGACCTGCCGTCAGCCCAGCTCCAGCGGTCACCCTTCGCACTCAACTTCTCAGAAAACTGCCTCTGAACTAAATCCCTTTTACCTTGGCAGAGGTATGCAGGTACATATCCCATATGAAACCTTTCCCATTTATCTTCATACATAATGTACGTTCGTAAACACAAATTGCACACGTTTGTGTACACAGATTACTGTATGTTCCCAGAGCAAGACCTCTCTCTTGCCAAACGTGTTTTGGCTTTAAGGTGAATAATAGGGGAGCTGGAAACTGTAATAAAGAGTGCTGGGAGAGCACCAGGACAGAGAGACGGGTCCTGACTTTCTGCAGGTTTTAAACCTGCTAGGTGGTTTAAAAAGGGCACCCTTTAGATGAGATTGCCCCTTCCCTCTCGTCTGTTCTTGTTTTCCTTACCCCAACCAGGCTCAGCAAAAGCTGCCTACTGGAAACCATCGGTGAGAGGTGCTGCGGCTTAAAATAAACTCCCAGAGCTTGTGCCGATGGCAGTGCCATGAAGGCTTTTTGCCTCCTCACCACCACCTGTGGCACCTCCACCTTCGTATTTACGTGTTCTTGCCATCACCGATACTGGTTCTCCTCCAGTCCAGCTGCCCTCCAGCTCTATAGTCTCCTCTTCTCTCATTTACTCACATTTTAAAAGATTTTTTTAAACTTTAAAACCCTTTCATCCCTCCATGTTTACCAAGATAGAGCACATTTTGCTCTATTTTACCCAATATTCATCTCATCCTATAAAACTAGGTCACAAAATTTGCAAGCTTATATGAGTTAGGCTTTACAGACCCAGAAAATACCTCCTTTTTTTTGTTGTTCTTTGTAGAATTTCTAAGTCTGAAATATTTACAAAAATAAACTCAAAAGTATACAAACACACCGCTTTGTTTTAAAATTCTAATGAGTTATTTACAAAATGCCTTTTCTTCAATCATTTCTGTTTTAAAACAGCTCTGCTAGAAAAAAAAACAACTGGAGTCCTCTGGTCTGCACGTCAGCCCTAAAGTCCTTACACGAGCCAGCTATGCTAGTAGCAGGGAGTTTTTCTTGAAATATCAGGAGGTATTTCTTGAAATACCAGGGAGTGTTTCTTGAACAGCACGGATGATTCACCTCTGCTGCCCGCAGCCTCCCGGGTACCAGGCTGAGTTACCAGAATACTGCAGCCCGAGGTTGGAGGTTGCCTCCTGCGCTAGAAAAGCAGCCCAGCACAGAAACGCTGGGACACCAGCATACGGACTGGAAAATGATCAAAGATATTCTGAACATCCCCCCTAAGCGCTCCCCCGTGTGTCCTGGTTTCGGCTGGGATAGGAT
>NW_009194996.1:31123-41843 GCF_000690835.1 Fulmarus glacialis | reverse complement strand
GCGGTGGTAAAAAAAAAAAGCGGCCAATGTATTCCGCGTGCCCTGCCAAAGAGCCGGTGCCACCGCAACGGGAGCTTGTCGCCTGTACGTTAACTGAAAGGAGAAATAATTCGGCGTCCTGAAGGGATGGTGTTGAGGGGCCGAGTCATTACAGCAGTAATTGTCAGTGGCATTTACGATTTTAATACTCAGCTCCTGTAAATAAAGCCTGGTCGTGTGAAGTGTACTACTTTCACGTATAACAAATGCCAGGCTACTTATTTACATATATTGAATTGTAGAACAAGCTGAGCAAATAGATCAAGACGGCAGATACCGCAGATGCCCTCCTCTGCTCTGAAGCGGATTCCCTGCTTCCAGCACCACATCCACCCCCCCGGTGCCAGGGTGGGAGCTACTCCTCGTCTGCCAGGACCGTGCACCTATACACCCGCTGAATTACACGAGTCCTTGCTTCGCTTTCTGAAGGTCATTGATTAACATCATTGTGCACTTCTTAAGTGCCAGCATAGACTTGCTATACATTGATCCATGGGGAAAAAATATAAAGAAAAGAATAAAGGAAGACACATCCGATCTAAATACAACAGAGAGGAAAACCTGGTATGACATTTTCTTGCCATTGCAGGTATTTAGTTTAAAATAAATTAATTTTCCAGGTAGTAACACCAAATTAGGCAATCGCACCGTTTGGCTGTAGATGCTATTTACCATGATTCTTCTTGTTCAGTCGATGCGCGCAGCAAAAATGGGCCCAGACCTAATCCCGATGTGTGAGACCCCAGAAAACCTCCGTTTGTTCCCTGCACATGTTATTTGTCTGAAATCCCAGGGAGCACATAGAAGACTGTGCTTTTACCTGTGTCTGCCCACGCTGACTTTGTCAAACAATTTTGCCAAACGTCTTGTTTCAGTGGCCCTCCAGCTCGCTCTGGAGATGCTTCTTGCTCCAGCAGAAAAATGTAAGACTTTGCTTATACTGTCTCTGTAGTTGTGGCCTCATCATCAGGGCTGGGTCCAGGCAACCGATTCGTGCAGGCAGGGCAAAACAGGCCAGATTTGCATGCTCAGCCTGCCTTTCGCTTGCAGTTTAGCCTGAACTCCTTGAGGAAAAGGGATGTCATAACCAGGATCTGTCGGCCCACATGGCCTTTGGAGCCGTTGACCAATTTCAGCTAAAAGTGACACTGGCACTGCACGCAGATTCTACCTTTTTGCAAGTTTTGTGAAAATCAGAAGCAGGCAGCGGTCTCAACAGGGTGCTTTCTGCTGAGAGTGACGGAGGCAAAAGCCAGCCCCCTGCCCATGCCAGGAGGTGCCGTCTGGGCAGCGCCTCCCAAATTCTGCCACCTCCTTGCCTGAGGGCAAGAGGGGGGCACGTGGGTGCCCGTGCCCACCCGTAACCAGCAAGGACCACTACTCATTTTCCTCCCTGGCTTCCTCAGCCCATGGTAAAGAAACAAATTACATTCAGGCTTCTCCTTCAATAAGCCCGGGACAGGTTAAAAGTTCATGTGTCGCTTTTCCAAATCCTCTGTCAACTTCACGTAAAGGCTTTAGACTATGAACATTTCTCAGAGGTAGTCGATATACTACTACTGTGGAGTTAAGCACAATTCTCGCCGTGACAAGACAGGAGCCTAAACAGCATAAAAGCTTTTATTGCGCCTAGTTTTATCTATGTGTGTGCCTCATTACTGTGTGGTAGCTTGTTTCACGCAAACGATTGCTGGTTTCCAGAAAAACAAGAGGACCTGTGGTGTCTGCATAGAAGGTATTCCTCAGAGAATGAGAAATCTCCAGTGGAGAAAGAGGTGGGTTCTTGTTAAGCACTGGAAATAGGCTGAAATGTAAATGTGTATTCCTTGCTGCAACGTGCCTAATTGCCCATAAATGTCATTAAGTCGAGAAATGTTTTCCACCAAATTAACTTTGACTCGTGATGTCTAATTAGCTGGAGATGCTGAAAGATAACAACTTATCAGTCACTGTTTAAGAAAACATACTTAATGGTTGACTTTTTTGTTAGCAGCCATGTTGAACCAGGTATTGCAGCTGTCAAAACGGAGCATTATCAGAGCAATTAAGGACAATACCTCGGTGCAGCTTCCTACCAAGATAATTTGACAGCTCGTTCACAGGCAAGAAGTGCAGTTGAGCCTAAACTTTCTGTGAATTGATTTTTAATTGCACAGAAGCAACCATAAATTTTACTTCTTTTTCTTCCCCAGAGTGTGCTACCTGTAAGCTTCACTCACGTAGCTCTTTTCCCACTCACCTACAATCAAGGTCTCCAAAAGCAAAGGCTTTACCATCAGAGTTTTCACAAAGTGGTATTCAACTCTCTAAAGTAAAGGATGTGATGGGGAAGAGATGGTTCAATCCTTGTCTTCTACTGTTTAAATCTGTAGTTGTGTACATCTTTTTGTCTTTTACAGAAGGTAAGCTTTTCCATGAGGAAGGTCAGTGCCCACTGCATATACGGGGGGATGGCACTGAGCATGGAAAGCCTGAGTTCCCGGTGCATCACCCAGAACATAGATAACAAGGTTATACTGCAAAATGGAAACTTCACATCTGAGTGCTCACAAGGAAAAAAATAACATCAAGCTCTCAGAATTGCCTTCCTCTTAGATGCAATCTCTTGTAAGAGCTTCTGGATTCCCCTCTGCCGAGTTTATTTCATCCTGCCTTCTCACACAGCTGTTTATTCAAATTCTTCACTATAATACGTGCCCCCTCCCATTCACTGGTTTTCTCTTTCTGCCAAATAACTTTCAAGCTTTCTGACTTCTTGCTCAGATCTGGTGTAAATCAGCACAGTTCCACCGCAGCCAATGTATCTGTCATTACTTATGCACAATGAGCACCTGCTTCTTAAAAGGTAGCGATAGTCTTTAGTATCTACAAGATTATCATCCTTATAATCTATTAGATTATTATCCATCAGGAGATTTTAACACTGATTTCCGCCACTGGCTTTTTAGCCCATCATACTGGCAGTACACACTTCTCTCCTTCACTTCCCTCTCCTTTCCTAAAACATGCTGTAGCCCATCCAGGTGCTAATAGCTCTACAGTAAAAAGAACTATCTAAGTTTCCCTCCAAAAAGCAATTTTAACCAAACCCCCTCTTTTCTCCGTAAATTGTTTGTGGCCTTGTTCTGTTTAATACTCTATCTAACAGGATGTGTTGGAGGAAGAATAGAAATAAAATCTATGTGAGTGGAGAGGGGAATGCGTTAATAATCTCCACAGTTAGGTTATAAATTAGAATTATATTTCTTCTAGCCTGGGAAGTTATTTTAATCTCAACACTATGAACATTTCTCATGGCCCATTGCACATATGCCACCCACCAAGGACATTGAATCTGTGTTGTAAAGAAGATGCTGACCTCCAGAAAAGGTTCCATAGTTCAAGCTTAGGATGTCAAAATAGGAACAGATCCTATCCAACAGAGGCAGGGCTATGACTTCCGACTATTCTTGTTTTATCCCAGTGGGTTGTACTGTAGGCTATCAAAGGCCCGGGAATTGCAAAGCGATCTACGGGATGCAGACACCAGTCTGTTTGTGCAAATGGAAGGTGTGTGGCTAAACCTTCGCGGGGGTGATTTGCAACTTTGAACTGTTTGGGATGAAATTAAGCACGCGTATAGACACTTCCGTATATGGTACTGTGTGTTATATTGTGATATATTGCAATTATCTGCTTTCTATTACCCACTTCCTTTGAGAGGGCTCCTTTAGCAGTACTGGCGTACGATATTACTTCTTCCTGCATCAATGATTTGTGCCTGGCAAAAGATGTCACTTAGCGGGTCATTTCCCTCCAGCCTTTTTCCCTTGAGAAGGGGAGCTGGATTTACTGAGCACGGCACGCCCTGAGCCCTCCTCTGCGCAGCAAGCTTTTCTTCTAGGCAGCCTTCAGCAGAGCAGGCACCAGCCTTCTCCGGCACCAAGTCGACGGCCCCATGCTCCCGTGACAGTCTGGCACTGCTACTCACATGGCACCTTTGAGGGTTTTTTCCCTTTTGCCTCCTTGCTTGACACCTGCTCGTCCCGCTCGTTCTGGAACCTGTTCTTTCTGGTTTGTTTTTTTTTTTAGCCTTTTTTCCCCTCCAATGTCTTTCCCTTGCCCCAGTGGCTGTCCGTACGAAACACCCCCTTTTCTGCCAGCTGAGTGAGCTTTGTTCGAAGTCAGACAAAAGCTCTCCGTCGCTGTCCTTGTTATGTGGGGGCCTACGCAGTAGGTAGCTGCCACGCCAAGTACGAACGTGATAAAGTTTCCATGGGGGAGTTTTCCCTTTCAGAGTCTTTCCCTCTACTTCTCAAAAGCAGTGGTCAGCAATGCCTATCCTCCAGTATTTTCCCACAGTTACTTCATTATTTTAATTTTACATTGAACCAAAATACTCTCTTTGGTCTTGGGTGAAAGGTAAGATAGGACATGTCAGTCAAGGAGTACTATCTTCTTCTAAAGTTAGGGCCAAAGACATTACTTCATACTGGGATTATCTAAAATCTAGGGAGTCTTGAACCAGGGTTTTTGTTTCAAAACCGTTCTATATAATTTCATTTTCCAGGAAAAAAACAAAGTCTCTGATGATCTTTTTGCAAAAGATCCTACAGTGGGTTGGAAAAATTAGCACGTCACTTTTTTTTGTCCGCAGAATGTGAAAAGACTTTAAAGTATTTCTCTCTCATTTCCTCATAGTAAGTTATCATTTACAAAAGAGCTGCATACTCATACATTATTTAATGCTCACAGGGTCCTCAGGTGTCCAGCAGTTTGTTTTAAGTGGGCACACATTTACACCCAGCCCTACCGCGTGTGCCACCCCGTGCAGAAGTGGGTCCCGCAGAGCAGCTGCTCTGAAACCCACAGGAGCAGCAAACACGACTTCAGGGCAGGAAGGAAAAAAATAGGTCCCATCAGTCTGCTCCCCCACTTTCATTTACAAGGATAAGTTGGTTACTTTAAAGGCTACCCAGGACTCAAAGGTTAACATCCCTATGAAACCCTCACACAAACAAAAGTGCTTAAGGGCTTTTGAGCCAAAAAAATTCCAGAGTGCAGAATCCGCTAACGTCGTGAGGAAATATTTGGTTTTATACGGAGTCAGCTCGCCACACAAGATAATTTAATGGCATGCCATGTAAAGAGTAACAGCCATTGACCCAGGGACATACAAGCTTTAACCGTTATCTCCCAGTAAAAAAACCACGTGCCACTTGTCAAAAGACTGGTTGAAGAAGCTGTTTAGCTCTTAATAACTCAACAGCGTGAAGTATCCACGTGGAGGCTGGGGAGATGGTAGTCAGAAACAAAGCATGGAAAATTTTGTTCAAAGCAACTTATAGACACTTACAAAGCTGATATTTCCAATGGAATTGTAATAATCACAACTTTCTGCTGGGGCTGGACACTATAGAAACCTATGGGGTCTTTCTTGTCTAATGCAAGGGATGCCTTGCAATCAAGGCAAAACATACTGAAGTAAAACTGGTACAAATTGTACCAACGTACCAACATGCAGTGTAAAATGTAGTAGAAATCATGCCAGACCTTCTGAGGAAACTGGGATTTTTTTTTCAGAATTACATGAAATATGTAAAATTTTGTTACAACTTCAAGCATAGGAGCGAATTTTTCCCTTTTAACTTGCTCCAGTGAAAGAGTTTAAAGAGAGTTCTCCTTTCTTCAAGCCTCCTCACACTGTGTCATTTGAAAAAAGTTAGAGAAACAGATACAACCCCTGATGTACTGAAATACTGTCAAGGACTCCAGGGACGTTCACAGTTGTGGACTGTGCTTCATTCAGGCTTCCCCTCATTGCTTCTGGGTGTGGCGTACTACGTTTTCTTGGGAATTCTGATCAGCCCGTCACACTGAATCTGAAATGTCTTTGTGTTCTCAGGTTCATTCACATTACAGACACTTTGAAAACAAGTCACTATACACTGCCCATGTCACCCAAACAAAAAAATCCCATCCTCTACTTTAAAAACATTTCTGGGGAAAACAGAAGTTTAGCAGAAAATTCCGAGTTGCAGAATTTTAGATACTGTACGCAACACACGCAAAGATATTCACAGCTATAGATCCCCTTGCAAACCAATTTAAAATGACCAGTGATAAAGGAGGCAGCGTTTGGAGACCTGGATTAGAAGTGGTATCGTGGTCACATCGACAGCTTCCGCAGTAAGTTTCAGGCCAAAGCAAAATGCTGACTTTTGACCTGCTAAAACCAAAAATCCTTTATGAGGTTATCTATGACTCTCTTATCTAACTGCAAACTGCTGCTTAACGTAGAAAGACAAAAAATAATAGAACGTACCATGTAAAATGGCCAGGGTCTTAAGTAACACATCCCAAACACAGCTTTTGCTTTGTTTCAAAATGATCTAATTTGAAAGCCAAGCAAACTAATTATTTTTCTGACCTCTATTGCCTTTCGTATCGGTATTTTGGCAATACAGACGGGTGATATTTAAATTTACATTGCACTGTAATCATTGCCCCAGCTCTCACAAAAGAGCAGGTTAATAGGGAGGACACAGGGAAGAGAAAACACAGCAGCAGATTTAGAGACAGGGGAAATGAAATTCTTCCCAGCGCTCCGGCAAACAGCTATCTCCTTTGCTGACTTTCAGTGCGCAGACTTAAACCCATCACTTAATCTGACCGCGGCGAGCTGGAAAGGCTTATTCGCTCGCCGATGATACCTGTTGACCGGTTTCTCTCCCTCTCAGTTTCAAATCCTCTGTTGCTGTCAGCGACACATGCTTTCCTGCTCATCTGGGGTGGCCCAGCCTCATTAGCAAAGGATTTTGTGCATGTTAGTTAATTGAGCCCCATTCCCACCACCTGCCACTCGCGAGCCTCATCTGCGCACTAACTGCTTCTAATTGTCATCATACGGCCGGCGCGCCGCAACAACTTGAGAACAGACCCGTAGCAGCACGCACCGGGCAGGGCTCTCCCGTGATCTAGGGAGCGGCGGTGCGGCGAGCGGTGGCGAGTGTAACAATTTATCAGGGGACCAGATGTTTCGAGAGGAAAGGCACCTTGTGCTAACATCAGGTGCTAAAGCTTTGATGTTTATTATCATGTCAGACGCTACGTCGAGCCGCATCTCGCCGGTAAGGCGACTTGATAAATGGATTGGCGCTAGCCTCTCCACCGCCTTATTGACAACGGAGATATAAACCAGGGGGGAGCAAGTACAATGATTTAAACATATGTGAAGTTTTGCAGCTCATTAATCTACAGCGTAAATCCCACAGCAGAAGTCCCATCACTTGCTAGGACTAGACAGGACAAAGCACAAAGAAAAAGGTATTCCGGAGGGACGAGGCTGTGAGAGGGAGTGGACAAATTGACCTACTATGTTTTTGACATCTCCAACGTTTATGCATAAACCGGTGCTGCTGGGCATTTTGTTCTGAGCAAATACAAAACAAATGCAGTCTTTAATCATGGAGGATCCAGCCGTGTAAGTGGGAAGTTCCTGGATTGCACAGACCTCTTAAATACGCAGGCTGTCCACACGTTGCAAAACAGTTCCCTGTCCTGAGGAGTGGTGGTCTTAAAAGAGCAGATAGTAAATTACAATAGTCTTTAAAAAGCAGATAAATTACAATAGTAAATAACGTCAAAAAGAAAAACAGGGCAAAATTCACGAGTTTTTCTGTGCACGGCACATTAGTGTCATTAGTTGTAAAAGTATTCCTGTACCACTTGGTAAGATAATTCTAGATATACTGTGAATGTGTTATGAGATTTATTTTTTTAAAGAATACACAGATATTGTAAAAACCAGGCTATTTCTGAACTACGTCTATAAATACAAGGGAGTATATTCTGATGATGTGAAAACCTGATTTAAACATTGATAAACTCTGCCATCTGATACTCAGTTGCAGCACAGTGTCAGGCTTTGAGATCCGTACTGAATGCACTGAAACTGGGACCACATCATAATGACCCCGCAATGCCCCCTCCACCCGTCGGGATCAATTTCTTTCCACCAGCACGCCCCTGTGCCTGGGCTCAGGCTTTTCCCCGGATCCTGGTCTAGGATTCTCCATGGAGACCCTGCAGCTCGGAAAACAAGGGAGTTCTCCCGCAAAACAGACATTAAAGCAATGGTGAGACAATTGCTCTCTCAGGAATAACCTTCCCATGGCAGCATACCCTGCAATACAATTTTCTCCTTCAGACTCCTTTTCCCAAGCCTCTGCTCCCTACTGCAGACGGCTTCCAGGTGCTGCCCGCGGACTTCAGGGCACTCCATACACCTCCCCCCCACACACTCCTTCCCTCCTGCCCTTGGCCATCTTTTCCTGGGTTAAGCCATTGACCGGTGAGGTTGTGCAGGGTCCATCCACGGTTTTCAAGACCTGCCTGAGCAAAGCCCTGAGCACCGCGGTCTGATCCTAGAGCTGGTCCTGCTTGGGGCAGGGGTTGGACCAGAGACCTCCTGAAACCCTTCCAACCTAAATTAAACACTGATAAAACCCACCCAGGACGTTACAAGCCAGGCAGGCCCCTGTATGCAAAATTCGGTGAAGGATTCAGGGCAAAAAACTGTTGCGAGCCACTGATTTTCAGGGGGGCTGGCAGTCCTAGAGATGGGGCATCTCACCTTACTTGAGCCTCTTGAAGGTTTAGCATCTACACGGACGGCAGTTGTCCTCCACAGTCCGTGGAAGAACTGGGCACCACCGGAGTGTGAACCGCCCCAGGCGTCTCAAGCCCCTGCCTTGAGACAGGAGAAATCCCTCTCTGGCAGGGCAGGTCTTTTTCCAAGACTGCATCGAGCAGTCTATGCAACCAGCTCGGGGTGGAAGTACAGCAAGGCAAAATTGCAAGGGATTTTAGAAATGGCGCTTGGGCTCTCTCACAAAAGTTTTACTTCTTGTCTTGTGCTTTTGCAGTGGAGAAGCGCAGACATTCTAAAAATCAATTCTGCTGGCTCATTTTACCAACAAAACCCCCACATTTCTTAGATGATAATCAGGGAGGAAAACAATAACAGTCAGGGATATGATCTGCAGAGGAGGGTGATGCTCTTAAGCCGTAACTCCAGTTGATGTGGTGGCTTAAAACACAGTAGTTAAGTAAGAATGAACTGTGCTCGTGATCTCAAACACTGGCCTGATTTCCAGATGTGCTAAGGTAAAATGGAGTGTTACGTAAGTCCCCCCTGCACCTTGAAAAATCAGACAGCTTTTATTTAGGCATCAAAATATAAGCAAATTCAGTGCTTCATTTTGTGCACCCAGGATTAAGAAGTAATCCCTGTGACAGACCCCAGTTGTACAGTCACAGTGCAACCTTCCCTGGCTCACGCGAGCCCAGGTTTTCAGAAAAGGTCAGGGCTGAACGAGAACATCTCTTAATGGATAGTCTTTGAACATCATACTGTATTAGGCTTTTTTCCTTTTTCTTTTTACATCTGTTTCTATAGACACCCATACCAGCAATGAAGCAATGCTGCTTCAGGCTTCAATTCATACTGGTTCACAAATGCCCACCACTGATCCCTCGGTAAATAGAACTGCAGTCCCTTGAATGCAAAAGATCTAAAGAAATTGCCTTTTAAGTTGCAGACCTAAAGGCGGCCGTTCACAATGCTTTTTCTTGATGTCTTTCCTAGGATTTCTCTTTATTTTCCTTTCGTGGTTTTGTTTACTCAGCTAAAGATTATCCTGACAAAGGAAAAGAAAGCAATTTTATTTTTGGAAACATTTTAATTTTTTTTTGGGATAGGAATGGATGTATCATTTTGTGCCTGAAGAGTATACTCACTGTATACTATCCTCTGGTGCAAATGCAGTGTGAAAAAGACTCTACTGGGATGTTTTTAAGCCTCTTGGTTAACTTCTACGGGAGCAAGTTTTAAAATGGTGAAGTCAAAAACTGTTTTTATTAATTCCAAGACTTTCCTAAAATGTTTAACTCTCTGCAGCGTGGTGCTTAGGTACAGCAGTAAGTAACTAAAAATCTGTATGGGTAATCTATATATCCTGCATGTCACAAAATGATAAATATTATGTCATAACAAATCTGAATTTTGCCGTGTTACACTGATAGCCACAAAGAGTTTTAGCTCAGTTTGGCTTCTGCAGGCGACAGCAACGCAAGAAAGGAGTTTAACACCATGAAGCATCTCTGTAACAGGCAGCGCAGAACTGAGTGGGGTGCCACTAATTATTAGCATCACTCCACTGGCTGAAATTGTGGCAGGTTTTCCAGAACACTAACAGCTCTCTCTAAGATATTTTGATCACCTTATAGAATACAATTTTTTAAAAGAAATTAATAAACTGATGTACTAAGAGAGTGCTAGAGGTAGAGAGCGTTAGTTCACTCTGATTTCTTTTCTGCTACATCACAGAGCTCATATCAGCAATAATAAGCCACACTTTGTATGCACTAACTCTGTAGTGGAATTATCTTTTTTTTTAAAAAGAGCTCTGAGTGAAGTCTGAAACTCCAAAAGCAGAACTCTCCCGTAACTGCAGAGCTTAGTGTAAATGCATAATCCTTGATATACGTGATCTTTTTGTCCCCTGGCCTGTGAACCGGAGGCTGGGGCTTTGCTGCTCCGGAGATGTGGCAGACTTCAGAAGAAGAATGGCAGTTTGACACCATACTGTCACAGTGAAAGCGGGTCCTTCATGTGACCCAGGCTTGGAAGCTGATGCTC
>NW_009194996.1:0-31011 GCF_000690835.1 Fulmarus glacialis | reverse complement strand
GGCTGCAGCCAGCCGCAGCCCCGTGCTCCGGCGCGGGGCTTCAGATGTCGACGTGCGCCAGTCGCGGCGCCGCAGGACGCCCAGCGCATCGGGAAGGCTGGGAAAAGGTCTGCCGGCTCTGCGAGCTGTAAAGTGAAGCCGGCGAAGCGCCGTAGCGAGCGGCCTCTTTGCACGGGGGAAGTCGGGCTAAAAACTCTCTGGCAGGGAAAAGGAGTGAGGCTCTGGGAGAGCCGCTGAAGATAATCACCTTATTTTTATTAAAAAAACCCTCTTTTTATTAAAAATAAATCACCTGTGCCGCTCTGCAACAGCGTACTCTTAATCAAATCAGGGGGCATTCTGCGCATCCTACAAACAGCGATAGCTAACACCGCTTTCTTCAGGCCAGCTCGCCGTGTAGCAGGTGTGTGCACAAGACGACAGAGAAATCCCTGATACGGCAGGGCAGGAAGGCTTTATCACGAGCACGGTAAACGCCCCCTCCCCACCTCTTTGGAGGGGAAGGGAAAGCGCCCGATCCTGCAGTTTCAGTATCACGAGAAGAATTTGCGGGATCAGGCCCAGGTTTCTTTCCATCTACCAAGAAGACAAAGCGATCGCGCTTCATCAACGCCGCCGCTGATTGCTGCCATGACACATCTCTTCCCGTTCATCTCTTAAAGACGGCCCTGGGACCACCGGCAGGAATCCCTTCGACAGAAAATAATTTTGTCTTTAACAATGAGAGTTTCAAAGCAGTAATAAAATTGGCACTGTAATAAGAGAGTGCTAAACCTAAAGGCACGGGACGAGCCTCCCAGGAGGCAGGCCCCGGCACTGCCCCTGCTCAGCATGCTCTGAGTGCTCCTGGGCTTAGTCAAGAGCATCAGTCGATGTGCAACTGGTACCTCCCTCCCGTGAGGAAAACAGTGCTGCACTGCGTGTGACTTGGTCCCCGCAGCTTGGCTGCAGACAGCGCTGACTCCCGAGCCTCTGCCTTAGAGAAAAGTTTAATTAGTCTTGATTACTGCTTTTACCTAAATGGAAACCAAAAAAAGCACAAAACATAGCAGAGTTTCCTTCAAGTCTTCCTTTATGCATGGCAGCAAAACTTGTGTCCCAGTCACGGGTATCTCTCTGAGTAAAATACCGCTGACAATTTAGATTCTTTCTTTGACAGTGAACTTTTTCAAAATAAAAATACTTCTTTCAATATAAGGTAGCTATTCCCACAGCCTTAGCTTCTTCTAATCCTTTCCTACCATTTCTCAGCTTAAAAATTACTCTGAAGAATTACAGTTGGGAGCAGGCAGAATCAAGTATGCTGCTAATTTTTGCTTCTTTCTGCTGCTAAATTATTGAGGACAGCAGTCTAAAATGATTAAGGGACACTGAGCTAAATTACTCTTCTCTGTAACTAGGCAGAGTGTATAAAGAAAAGGAATCTTGATCCTTGGTAATTCACCAGCATAACAGATGTTTAAGGTAAATGCTACCACTCCTACACTGAAGATGCAATTAAGTAGGTTGCCAATAAGAATGCAAAGAGCAGTCAAGCACCTAAACAGTTTTAAACATGTTATGGACAGAATTGTGACTAGAAATCCCATTCACAGCTCTGAAGTCAGTGAGTAGGACATACTAAGGGAAGACCTAGGACATTAGCCCTGCCTCTCATGTTGAGCAGTAGCCACTGTCGACATGACATGGAGGGACACAGTGGGTACACCTCCCAGAATTAGACCTGCCCTGAATTGCAGCCCACCCACGGATAAAGCCAAGGACAGCAGTGATGGTCCCTTACCCAGAACACTCTCTCCTGACCCAAGACACTCCAAGACAATCCCCTCCGCAAGTCAAAGCGATGGGGACGCACCTCTTGTAGCTGCCGAGTGCAAGCTCAAGCCATCGGGCACTGCCATGTCCTGCACAGTCTTCTCCTCGCTCAGCATGGCAGATGATAGCCTGCTCTGCACAACACACACACTTCTGCCTTGGCAGAAGGAGAGAAGGGGTTTCTCAGGGCACTTGGGACAGAGAAACTAGGCTAACTCTCCCTGCTCTACTTAATAGTTTATATTATTTGTTTTCCTCCCCAGAATGCCTAAGTCTGGTCTTTTAGAAGGTGCAGTAGGTGCTATTTGCCTCGGACCCCAAGTTACTGGTTCCTGTGATTTGAGATTCATGATGTTCACGCATTTCAAAAAATGACACAGGGATTCAGGTACTTGTTTCTACCAGAATACACATTTAAACTGCTGCCAGCCTTCTCTTTAACAAAATATATTAACGCTCACTTTTCCTTTCACATGTTTAGCCCCAGTCTTGGAAGGCCTTATGGTATATTCCTGAGGGCATTCATCACAGTGGTGGAAGACCCAGGTTCAAATTCCTTTGGGCACATGTGGAAGTTAAACCAAATTGCTGGCTACTAGAAAAACAGCATCTGCAAGGAAAATAGTAGCTATGCTCTGAAGAAGCCAGGTGAACCATGGCTAGGAAGCAAGACTGGTAGCGAATGACGGATTCATGAGTCTCAGCTCAACGTGTCAGGTTGAGCACAGAGATTTGGGGACAGCATCGTCTGGATCAGAGCAGTGCTAGGCACACTTCTAAGCAGACATTTAGACAGCTCCGAGGTTAGGCAACACCCTGATCATCTAAGACTGTAAGTTTGGAAGCCTGTGGGAGCAACTGGCACCCACGTCTTCAGGTGGCACAGACTGCCCACCCTCTATTCAGACTGGTCTCTAGCCTATGGACACTTCGGCGAGAATGGCAGCTACCCACAGTTGTCAGTTGGGCTCATGACAGAATTGCAAAGAGACCTTGTGATGAAGAAAGCAAGCTAGATATATTAACAGATTAATTGAAGACCTTGCCTCACTTTCACCATTAACAAACACCTTCTGAGAGAAAAAGGTTGTCTAGGCTTTTTTCTAAGGGACATGGTTTAGTGGTAGACTTGGTAGTGTTAGGTTTATGGTTGGACTCAATGATCTTAAGGGTCTTTTCCAACCTAAATGATTCTATGATTCTATAATTAAACACAATTGAAAGTTTTGATTGTGTTCTTTGCATGATTACTGCAAAGTGTCATTTAGAAGTCTCCTCGAGGGTAAATCCTCAAGTGGTGTAAGCTGGCATTATTCCCTCAAGAATATGGCTATGAATATTTAAAAATATTTAAAACTTTTTAAATGTTTACAAACTCTTGAAGTCATCCACTCATAATTGTTGCACAAAAGCTAAGCAGCAGTATGCATTGGAAGGAGAAGTCAGACATTACTGTAAAGGTTGCTAGTATTTTCCTGACACCAATCCATGTTTTGCAGTGATGCTACAGCTTCCAGATGGCGAGGAAAATCTGAACTTTGGCAATTAAATTCAGCACTGATTTCAAGCATGGAAGAGATCACTTTCAACCTTTCTGCCACCTAACCTTAAACTCTGGTGAAGAAAAAGAATGGGGAAAGCAGTTCTGTCTGCTCAAATGTTTTGTTGGGGAAGGAGAAAAATATTCATAGCCTAAAATCTCAGCAAGGACAGAAAAGGTATCTGCAGCACAGAAACTAGCAGAGATCCAGCTGGAGCTTCACATCCTACAAATCCAAGGACAGCAGGGGTGGAAAATGCTGAACGCTTCCGAGGATCAGATCTTAAACTCGGCACGCTGGCAGAGCATGCTTCCCTCTCACCACGTTTCTGTTTATAACATCCACAACTGCTTTCTTTCAGATTCATATTCCGCATATAACAAAGAAGCATCAGGCTGAATGAGTCCATGCAAAAGTTTGAATTTCTGGAAATCACTGCTCTTTGGCAATAAGGAGTGAAGAAACGTGAAATTACCCAGTATACATTTTGAGGATGGAAACTGAATAATTTGAAACAGTCCATGAAGACATTTGCTAGAAGCAAATACAGAGATGAATGGGTGTCTCAAAAATTATCCCAGTAATTTGTAGGTGACAGCTAACTATTAATATGTAAATTGGTTTTAGTACTTCTTTCCTGCCCCTAAGCAGGGAATGGATCTTCTGTTCAGAGTGAGCACCATTAAGGGTTACATGGTGTCACGGCTGTTCACAGTCAGTTTATGCACCTTTGTGAGGACGAGCTCACCACCACAAGCCAAATTTCACTCACTCAGGCTGATGAATGCCTGGGCACCAAAGTCCGACTTTACGTGAGTCACAACCCTGTTTGCTCTCAGACCAGCAGCTCGTTCATCCTCAGTAGTCACAACATTCAGGCTTCCAGTGGAGAATCCACCTGTGCTTTTGGAGCTGTTGCTCACGACGTGTGTGCTGGGCTGGTGCTTCCAGCCCCATGCAGGCAGTTGGCATTGCCTTGCTGGAGTTCATGCAGCTGTTTGCAACATGTTTTTGCAACATGCAAAGCTTCCTGTGGGTCTGACTTTCACAAACCAAATGCTTTCTGACCTCATATTGCTCCCTTTCAAACATTTTTTATTCAAACCATTCACACTCTGAGTTTCACTCCAGCCTTGCTGACTGCTTTCGGTTAGCAAACTGTAATTCAGTTGCCACTATCTGTGGGTGGTGATCGTTGCCTGCCTGGTTTGTTTAGGATGGATTTTCTGTTTTCATTTCTTTTACCAAATCTCTGCCTGGACTCTTAGTGCTGATTTAGCCTCCAAAGACAACACCCTGGCATTATAGCAACAAAACCATTTTCACTTTCTCTTTGCAGTCGGATGAAAATTATGTGACGTTTCACATTTACATGCTGTACAGAACTCCTCTGACATATGTAAAGCATTTCATAGTTCCTTCATTCTTCCAGGTACCCATGGTTTGTAGATACAAAAGGAAGCACTATTTCAAACTATTTATTTTCAGATGTTTCTAAAAAAGCTTCAGGTCTAAGAGGATTTTTAACTGCCAGAGCCCGCTGTTCCAGGTATTTTCTTACTTCATTTTCGTATCTGACACCTTGCATGGAAAAAGAAAAAAATCACCCATAAAATCTGAGAGGTCTGCACCATTCGGTGCTCAGACCATTGCAGAGCACAAGAATTGTTCCAACTGGCTAACACAAAAACCTGTTCAAAGCTGCAGTTTCCCATAGCAAGACTGAAATCCAACATCTTTTAATCTCTCTTTTCCAAAAACAAGCTGCCACACTATCCACAGCAAGATACTATCGCAGAGATTTTTTTGGAGACTGAAGCTTGTTTGCTTGCAGGCTGAAGGGAAGGATTGTTTGCAGTACAAGATAAATCTCCATAGGAGTGGTTCCAATGCCTTCAGATTTGCACCTGCCAACGGCTGAGCACCCAGATTAGAATTGAAGTGTTGAATTTGGTCTCTAAGACCTTTCGTGGATTGGGGCATTCCTCTTTGAAGGACATGTGTTTTATCCATTGACCCAGCTGCAATCCATTGTATCATTTATATTGGAGCTACCGGGAAAGTATAAGGGCCTCTCAGCTTCAGTATCTGCTTCTCACCAGATCAGTCCTACAGCTCTGAATCCTGCATGTGGCAGAGCCCATCTATTTCGGTAAGCTCAGCCATGGGGAGAGAGGAGCTAAGGCCTTGTGGAGGTATGTTCTTCAAGAGGTTTAAGCTGAAGGGCTGTATTATGCTTTTTAAGAACTCACTGTTTCAGTTTGGCTTTCTTAATGATTTGTAACTGTAATAAGCTGCCACAGAACTGGTTCTTTGCACCAGAATCCTTGCATACTATTTTAAATCATAAATTCCTAAAACATTTATGCTCCTGCCAGTTCAAGACATTTATTCTGACAAGTGAGGAAATGTCAAAAGAGTCAGTAAAAACTTCTATATCGCTCCAATCACTCTGCAAAATCCTGGCCCCACTGAAGTCAGTAGCAAAACTACCTGTCTTCCTACTAACCGCCCACACCTCAGTAAATGTGAGTCTTCACGTGTTATATTCTATTCCGATTCTGAGGAATCCTATTTTAATTAAACAGAGATTTCAGGAATGACCTCTAAGCTTCCTGAAAAATCAACCATGCTGTCCTCCAGTCCAGCAATGACTTTCATATGATGCTTCTCATCTCCTGTAATAAATTCACAGATGGACCATCCTTGTCCTTCCAACGCCTAAGAATAACTCCTAAGTACTGTTCCCAGGGGATTTGATTTAGTTTACACACATCTGCTGAGATACGTGTCTCTGAGCCCAGATTAAGTCTTTGTTTGACTGTATTTGAGCATTTGTGAAACTACTTGGCAAGAATGTCCTTATTTTATTCATTCAAAACATGTGCTGATTGTTGCCAGTGTGATCTGAACACCTCCAACAGAATTGTTGTCTTTCATTTCCAACCTATTCACAGGGAGAAGGAAACCAATCACAGAAAATGGTCAGCTACATTAGTCCTAAAGCCGTCCGCCCCCAGAGTCTCTCTTGTTTAAAGAAAAAAAAAAAATCAATTGTTCTAT
This sequence comes from Fulmarus glacialis, assembly GCF_000690835.1. Lineage (NCBI taxonomy): Eukaryota > Metazoa > Chordata > Aves > Procellariiformes > Procellariidae > Fulmarus > Fulmarus glacialis. The sequence continues at coordinate 24,592 of NW_009194996.1, read as the reverse complement.
TTTTGAGCAAATGCATTTCAGACTCAAATCTTTTCCTAACTAGACTAGTAATGTTTTGCTTTATTAGCCCCCTGTCTCAGTTTAATACCTGTTTTGCTCATTACTCTCTGACATGCTGTGTATCAGACAGGGGATGTTTCAGTTGAAGAATTTTATCTTTTGTGGCAGAGAAAGGACTAGGAAATGGCAAAACCTAAACTCGCAAGTGGCTCTCCAGGAGAAAGGTGAGGATGCCTAGACCGCGGATGTAGCTCACAAAAGCAAAACATGTCTTACAAAGAGTATGTGACACTTCCAGCTACGTCCCACTCTGCCTCAGCAACATACAACTTAAACCTTCCATTTTGAGCGTAAACCACCTAGGCTCTCACACAGCAAGACTACAAAGCTGACTACTACTACAAAGCTGACGCCAGTGAACCTGCAGTGAGAATCTGTGCAGCCCAGCACCTCAGGACAGTATATCAGGGCTTGAGGTTACGCAATTTTGTATTACGCAGCTGCATTAACTGATCTGTTCTTCTCAGTAAGTCTCGTCTTTCCCCACTAGCGTAAACTCTCTACCTCATGTTACTTCCATGAATTGTGTTACAACACCATCGACCAGAATCCCATTGCCCAGGAGGAGCAATACCTGCATCTTTCTGTAGGAAATGTGGCACATGGTGAGTTGTGGCCTTCTTCTGGTGGCTTATCAAGTTACCATAGGCCAGCCCAATGACCTTCCTCATCCTTGGTGTGCAAATAGTTAGCTGGTCCTCGCTGCAACATAAAATGTGCCAGCTCAGATCTCTCCTAGTGGGATTATTATTACTATTATTTTCACAGAGAAAAGGGGAGGATCCAGCAGTCTAGGGACACAAGGAGCTAGTTCTTACCCTCTCCTTCAGGAGCAGCTTGTAGTGTGGGTGGACGCAAAAGGGTATTTTTGGGAAAGACAGAATCAGATTCCTCCTCCCCGCTGTGCCCCCACCCACTCCTGAGGTAGGTGGCAGGACAGAGAAAGGAGGCTGTAACAGCATCGGTAAGGGCAGGCTCAAAGCAGTGGCTTTATGGCTGTCCTGACAGATGGGGCTGGTTACCGTTTATGCCCCTCCAAGGGAAGGAAAACCCTGGGGCCAGGGCAGTAACCTCCACGCTCAGATCCCTGCACTCTCCCACTGTGGCAACGAGCCTGCTTTGGGCAGATTTGTCCCATGCCTAAAGGGCTCCCCATCAGAGAGCTTTTATCAGGACCGAAGCAGCACCTCCAAGCACAGGCACGGACCAGCACCATGCTGCACAAAGTGCTGCACAAGACAGGTGAAAGCAATGGCCTCGCCTCCGAACAGCAAGCAGAGATACACGCAAATAAAACCACAGGTGGTTGCTGTGCATCTACAGGCCTTCTAGAAAGCTGCTGGATGGTTTGTAGAAACAAATGGTTTATGGTTTATAAGAAGTCATGCTTTAAAACCTAGCATAGCTGATGTCACAGGACGCCCAGCCAAGGGAAGTCAGAAGTCTTAGGACCTGCGTAACCCCTCGCACTTAACCACAAAGAGCAAGCCCAGGCTAGCTGGAGCTTGTTTCACCAGACACGCTCTGCTCACCGCGACTGCGGAAATGCAGCTTTGTGTTCGCTTTGTGGGAAGAGCTCTGCCCGGAGGCAGAGTTATTCTGACACTTAACTTGAGCTGATGTTTCTAAGTGCAGATGCATCAAGACCTGCCGTGTTCAGAGCATAGTCCCAGAAGTTTTGGGAAGCATTACCCATACAGGACTGGTCCCTTCTCAATGCTACTTAAAAGTTTAGAACTGAGACTTTTTCTTTCTGTTAGCTGTATAAGTGCAATACTATGTATTTTTCCTTCCATGCAGTATTTGTGATGCATTTTCCTCTGTTTACAGTACTCCTTTCTTAGGAGTGTTAGTAAAGTTCTTCCAAATTTGCTCCTTTGATGTACTTGGTTTCTGTGGGGAACTTCTCATCTCCAGCTCAATCTGGGGACCAACAGTAGTTCCCTCACATATTATCCTACCTTTTACTCAGAATGAAAATCAATTTTAAAAAATGAAAAACAACTAAAAGCTCTCCCATTCCAGCATATTCTTAAGCATTCTGGCCAGGAGCTGTGTTGCCAGCAGTAGGTTGACAAGTCCCAGACAAGACTATCAAACAGGGGATGAAATAAAGCTCACTACTTTCAAAATGTTAAAACTTCTTTTATTTTACCTCCCTGTCTCTTGAGGTGGCCATCTTCCCCTAGCATACGGTAACCATGCTGCAACCATCCCTGTCCCAGCACTCCCACCTTGCACTGGAGGAGAGAAGACCAGATAGTCCCCACCCTCCTATCCAGTTTCTGTAGGACTTAGATTGCTCTTCTTAGCTCCCCCTTATTATTTTGGTTTAATTACTGCTGGAACAAGCCCAAATATCTGGGTACGTATCATAAAGTCAATTTTTAAATAAAGACTTGTTGCACTGAAGTCATTATTTAGCATCACCGAGTCCCCAAGCTGTTCCCCCATGAAGTCCCTCTTCTTCACTGTTAAGTGCTGCTAACAGCAGTCACAGCTGGGAGGGGAGAAAGAGTCTTAGAGGGGAAACATGGACACGCTGTGGCCTTGCCAAGGCTCTCCTAAAGTGCAGCTGACAAGTGCTGGGCTGTCCGCGACAGTTACGATCTCTCCTCCAATGTTCCCACCATGTAAGCAGAGCAACAGCAAAGGTGGCTGAGAACCCAGGCATTTTCTAGGCTTTGGGAAGACTGGGATCCCACGCCACAGATTTGGGGCAAGTTGTTTATCTGCCCTTATAGTTCCTCAGTTCCCAGCCCCTGAAACGGAGGAAAGAGCAGTTCTTTACATGCCAGGGAGGATGCTGCAAAGATAAACCTGTAGTTCTTGAGGCAACAGTGACCCGTGTGTGAATATGTGTGACGTGCCGAGCTCACTATCACAGTTGCACACCAGGTAAACATTTCCCTTCCCGTGTCCCTCTCTGGAGCACTAAATGAGACCTATAACAGAGGAGAGACCAGGGTTATAATAAGGAGGTGCCCGTATAGCTGCAGCCAGAGGAGACATCAGAGAAAGCAAAGGACGCGGGAGCTGCCAGAAGCGGAGCGAGAGGAGCGGATGTTTTGCAAGCGTTCAGTGTGCAGCCATGAGGGGAGGGTGTTACCCTGTCTTTTATACCAACACACGGCAGTCTCAGTGTGACTCCATGTTGGCTGTTGTGCCTCCAGGAAAGCAGAGAAGGAATGCAAACTCTGGCACACGAGACTACCCATCCATCCTTTGGAAGAACTGATGGGAGCTTGTTGTACGCCTGCCAAAGGGAAAAAATAGCAACACAATTTACCTGGGAACAGATGGGCCTTCCTAGGCAGCCAGCCTTAATTAACCAACAAGACAACTTAACAGCCTCAGGCCGCGGCGCATCGCAGAGGCCTCGCCGGAGCGGCGCAGGGCAGTAGCCCAGCCAGCGAAGAAGGGCCGAGCCAGGAAAAGCCCTGGACTCAGCACGGCAGCACGGGGGCAGCCGGCGAGTCAGAGATGTCACTTGTTCTTTGCTCTCCCTGCTGCCTCCTCCATATCACGCTGCTGACACCGCAGCCTGGGGCCGGCGCTCGGGAGGAGAGGCGGCAACCCAAAAGGCCAAGGACGTTTGCCTTTCAGGACAGGGAGGGGAAGCGGCACGCTGCGGCGCCGAACCTGAAAGCCTGCCAGGAAAATGCCCCCTCCCCGGCTGCTCGAAAGAGGTCACCTGCGGTGCCTTGTGTCGCCTGTTTTCTCAGTTTCATCAGAAGTTAAGAGTTGCAAAGTTAATTCGGAAGCGCTCAAAGGCAGATGGGGAGGGGTAGAGGGAAGGAGCACAAAGGGATTGCATTCGCGATGCTGGAGGAAGCCTTCTCGCTTGACCAATTAACAACGTTCTCTTCATTTTCCAGCCCGTACATGGCTCTTCCTCAGCAGCGCTTCCCGCCAGGCTCAAGAACCATCAGTGAGTGCCCCTTCCGTAACAGCAAATGTTGCTGGTTATCAGACATGGCTGAGACAGTGCCTCCATTTCAGACTGTGCATCTCCTGGCTTTCAAAGTCACACATTCACTTTCTTACTCTTGTCCTTAACCTTTTTCTCGGCTTAAAAAAAAAAAATCATTTTGAGGAGAGTCTCAAAAACATCCCTTGCACATCTGAATTCCTAGACAAGGAAACCAGTATATTTTTGCCTTTAAAACGATGGCACATACTCCTTTTCTGCACACAACTCAAACTGGCTAGATTTAAAATTTTAAAGCTAGACACAGAGTGAAATTGTAAATAAAGAAATCTATGTTGGGAGTTACACAGGCTTTTGGTGAACCTGCTATTGGGAACTACAGCCCAAGAGCAACTGCAGGTTAAAGACGAGAGACCAGCATTGGTTCACAAATAAGACAATTTGATCTTTTATATATATTTCTGTATATACACACGTCTATCTAGCTCTGTATACTCAAACACGTATGGAGACTGAGGATCCCACTTTTCCCCTTATTCCCTCCCCCATTTTTAAGAAGTTTTTAAAAACTGTCATAAAAATGCTGCAGATGATAGACTTGGATTATTCTGTATATTCAGCCAATGGATCACTGACTGTGCAGCACAGGGCTATCTATAATTTAACTTATAGATAATCCAGAAAGCAAGTACAATTCTTCATCTCTACCCTACCATGTGTTGCCATCCTGCCGGTGCTGTATGTTTGTCTCGGTGGAGGCCATTTCTCTATGCCACGTCTGGTTAGGTTTGAAGGTCGCATTCCCTTTGACGTGGAACCTTTAAAAGCAGCAGGAAACCATTGTTCCCAGCAGAGTAATTGTCAGAGTACATCTTTTCCTATAGACCCTACTTAGCAATACGAAAAGCTCGCATCCACACGGCCAAAGCAAAAGAAGAGTAGGTACACTACTTTCTGTGATTATTGGATTAATCTCCACGACGTATGAATACTGTATTTTCAGACTCTCTCTTTCTTATGGATGGCTCAGTTATAGTCACTTGCATAGTCATAAATAGGTAGCTGAAGTTAGCTGAAGAATTTTTTTTTCCTACGGAAATCAGACTATTGGGTTTTGAGCTAATCTTCGCATTTAAGTAAGTGTCAACTGCCTTTGAATGTCTGGGATTTTCTGTTAAGGCAAATCAGGAAATTTCTAATATGCTGAGTAAAATTTAATTAGCTTCTAATTTTTTATATCATTTAAAAGATGAAGAATATTCCCTCCTCTTCTCTGTTAAATGCAGCTGAGCAGAGCTCTCTTTTACATGATGAGGAGACAGCAGGGCAATGTGAAGGTAGTCTTCCTCCCAATCTAAGCAAGTCAAGCCCAGTACTTGTAGGCCAAACACATTCTGGAGGTTGCAGTCAGCCAAAAACATGAAGAAAACATCATGAAAGGAGAATATATTATTTCTGAGACGCTTTCTTTTCCTCAGATCTCTATGCAGGCCTTGCATTTCAAATAAGCTCATAGCGTAAGACTATGGTTAGAGCTCTTGGACAGACCGCTCTGGGTCTGGCAACATCAGGAGGGAGCCACATTTAGATGAAAAAGAAACTGTCTTTTAATGTTCCCCACAGCCAGCCTGATGTCCATACCACATGGAGAAGTTTTAGCCTTCCCACTTACCTCCCTCAGGCAACTCTTAAAAAGCAACACACAACTCCTGATCATTAACGATTCATTATCTGTACCCCTCTCTTTCTCTCTTTTGTTCTAACTGTCACAGTGTAATTCTTTGTCTATTTACTGTGTATTATTGGCCAATAACACTTTGTAGAGTCTTTAAAAAGAGCTGTTTACTCAGAGTCAATAACACATTCATCCACGAGGAGTTAATGCTCTCACATACACTAAGGGGGACAGTTTCAGAGGGCTGCACAAATCCCACAGCATTGTTCATGGGGATTTGTGCACAAACTTCTGCTTACCCCTCCTTGGAAATCTACATTTAATTCTGTTGTGTATGGTAATGAGAGTGCAGTGTGCTAACATTTCGATGGCTGGTAACCCAAACAACTTAACAGAATATATTTTTTATGTCATTGTCAGTTATTGATCGGGTAGTTGGTGGCTTTAGTTGATAGGGCAAAGGTGAAAGTCTATCTGCAGCTGAAGAATTCCTGATCAGGAGAAGTACTGGAAGAGACATTATCCAACTAGAACAATGTGCTGCAAATGACCAAAGAACATGTGCAGCAACAGCAGCAGTCCCGTGACTGGTAGCAAAGAGAAGCCTCCAGGACTACTTGTACACTGCTTGTGCAATGGATTCAAGACGTGCAATCTAATCACTGGGAATCTCCATCAAAAGAGAACTTGCACAACAGCAAACCTGCGAAGTTTGGAAGGACTTTTCAGAACCATGGGAAACAGCACATTAGAAACCTGTATATCCTGGGCATGTACAGAAGACATTTTCAAAGCACATGCAAATTTTACACCCACTGCAAAGCCCAGTACTTCATTACTGGCCCTACTCAGTAATGAAGCAGCAGTGTTTTGTCTACTCACTCCACGCTTCAGGAAGAACTGGACTAACTGAAGTTACCTTCTCCCTTCAGCATCGTTACCACACAATATATAAACCTACAAACTCACAAAGGCTTCACAGGGTACAAAGGCGGATAAAGCTCAGTCACAGTTTATCAGAACACCAAATTATTGAAACAGCGACCAATACTTTCATTCAGCTCCCTCTTTTGTCAGCAAGTTTAAAATAGAATGACTCATTAAGTCTCTCTCTGGCTTAGTAGGTCCTTACCTGTTTTCAAATTTTTTCCCTAAGTCCTCGCCACTAGCCAATGGTCTCTGGGTTTGAAAGAATTATTAAGGTACCCATTTTAGACAGCCTAGAAAAAGAACCCCAGGATCTTGCCTCTTGTGTGTATTCACGGACTTTCTCACAGTCCCTAATGCCAGCTGAGGATGTCAGCACTAACTAACCAAATGGATAGGAGGACAGCAGGTTGTTCTGCTGCTTTCCCAAACCCCTAGGTTGAATGCCAAACCTAAGGCAGATCACATCACACTTGTTGAATCAGCCTGGGAGATCAACAACAATTTTCCCACCTATGGGATCATCAGTTCTCTCTAATTCACCAGCGTAGCCCTGCTTCATCATCACACACAAAGACTGTGAGCACAGCCAACAACACCTTTGGGTTTTTCCTGCTTCTTTCCCATTGCTTGTAAAAGCTTGTAGGAGCACTGGTGGGTGCCTGGGGCCAGTGCATGGGGACAGGCTGTGGGGCTCAAGGCACATTTCTTCTCACTCTGTACAAACCAGCCCATATACGTTACAGCAGTGGCATTTGCGATATCCTAACTGAGCAAACAGATATGTTCAATTTATATAGCATGATTTGGAGGGCATGAATGCTCCGCTTCTTCCCATGAGCCTACAGATTTCTTTCCTTCCAGGAATAGTCAGGACATGTGCTCCCTGCACAGTCTGGTTACTGCCTCTTTGGAAGCCGCTTTTGGTGCCTCATTGCCTGGGTGCTCCTCTCTGTTCCTGCCTGTTTGAGAAAGAAGAAGCTGCCACTTCATTTAGTGATTGCTAAGGTCTTCCATGTTCCTAGAGATGACTCATTGAAAATCTGTTTTGGATTAAGCTACTGGAATTTTTTCATGAGTGACCTCATACATGAAAGGCTTTCATTCCACCTCAGAGCTGGCTAGGAACAAAATCCAACATCACCTGCCTATTTGCAGTGCCACAGAGAAATGTATTTAGTGAACAAATAGCCTGAAAGTCAAAATGTGGTGATATTTGAGAAAAAAAAAATACTGTTTCAATCAAATTATTTGTAGCACAGAGAAGGAAAAAAAAATTTCATTTCCACATGACAGCATAACTCTAAACATCTAATAAGTACCTTAATAAGCTGTCATTTCACTTGAAAAAATTACATGAGTATGTCTGTTCCCACTTTCTACCTTGATCCAAGGAAGGCTAACATTAGAAATCTGGACCTCACTACAGGCAAACTGGAGGCAGAATTTAGCAAAGGCTATATAGGGATTACTGTAAGAGGACTTAAGGCTTTTAGTCATGGTTTGCACCAGCAATTTAAGTATATCCCACTGGAAAGAGTTGCTGAAAAGGAAACCCAAGGAGAAACATACCCTCAGAAAAGATAAATCTGAGTATTAAATATATATACTATATCTTTGATTTAAAGCATTATACACAGGGATTGTCCTGAACACTGTCCCTATTACAAGCCATTGTTAAACTAAACTCATCAAGCCAAAAGCTTGAAATTAATGCTCTGGGAAAGAAGAACTGCTGGAGGACCCACTGTTAAATCCCAAATATGGGGGATTTATCATTAAGCGTTTGAGATCAATTGCATCAAATCCCTCTGATAAATTCAGCGGATTAAAGCTAACACAGAACTATTAGATTTATCAATGGAAAACACAATAAAGGAACTGATAAGGGTTATTTCTAAAGAGTAACCATATTTTAACATACCTCCAAGTTAAAGCCAGTGATCTTTTTGAAGAAAACATGGACTCTAGGCCTGATTTGTTCAGGTAGTTACAGCACAATAAGAAATAACACAATGAAAATTATTTCTTCCCTTATCTTCTGAATTAAAGTATATTTTCCTCCAAGAAAGAAGTACAATCTCATAACAGAAAACGCCATGAAAACACAATGCAACTAGAGAAATTAATATTTTCTCCCCCCAAAATAGCTTTTTCTCTTGAATCCTATAAAGTATTACAAGTAAAAAGACTCAAAAAAAACATGCTGTGCATTGTTTTGAGACTACTCTTTCACAGTATCTACTAACATTTTCAATGATCCAAAACCTACTAAATAATATGAGATAAAGTTTCTTTGTTTTGAGCAACACAAGAGGCCACGCTTACGTGAACCACATATGTTATGGATATGGAGAGGATTAAAAATAAATAGATGATAAAAAGAATGCCTCGATTAGAAATACATGTTTATGAGACAGGGTAACTCTCACACAGACACTGAGAAATACTTTTATCCCAAAGAAGTTCTAGTGGTGTTCATTTATTTCTACCAAATTTTACATTTTACGGCAGATCTCACCTGATAGAATAGCTGTAAAAATTATTTACAAACCATAACTCGGATCAAACGGAGTTAAAGATAGAAAACTTCCTTTTGAAAGTCACTATCATTATTTTCATGTCACAGAGAAGAAATTGAGGTACGTGTAAGTAGAGACCAGCAAGCAAGTTAAGAGAAAGGAACAGACCCAAGGTCTCCCAAGTCCAAGGACATGACACTGGGCTTATCATTACTACACAAAATTCAACAAATACCAAATAACCACCCTAGCTGTCTCTGAAACTTCTGGGAACCCTTTTACACCTTCAGGTTTTTGTCAACTGTAACACAAGGATAATTTGGACAACTTTACAAAGGGGTTGTCAGAACTGATTGCTTTGTGGTATCCGGCACCATGTTTGCAAGTATAAATATAGATTAGGGTAAAATTTATTTTCAAAGCAAATAGATGCTAAGGTTTCTCTAAAATAAAGTTTAAGAACTGTGGTTAGTTCATTCTTTTGTAACTCCAGGAGCTGTAAAGCTTTAGCCTTTGAAAATGATCTGTTTCCTTCATTTATTTTAATCCTCTCTGGATTTCCATCCATTATTTAGAAGTGTAAAGTGAGTTGCTTATGCAAACAAGGAAAATGATAGTTTTCTGATTTTATATGCAGAATCATGACATTCCACTACAATGCATTATTAGCATGATAATACTTTGCACTTTTATAGTGGCTTCCATACAAGGAATTCAAAGTGCTCTGAAGAAATTGCCACTGTGGCCATTCAAATTTATATTGCCAGATCAGCTAGGAAGATAAGTTTCTGCAATCTTTCGACTGCTCTCAATTAAATAAACTGTATTTAACACAATGTGAATGCTTTATAATTCCAACTGGTTCAAAAACTGTTGCTTTTGAACAAATACTATATGCAAATCAACATTTAATTGCATAGTAGTCCCCTGCAGCTCCCTGCATGTTGCAACTTTACAGATGTTCCCAACAGTTCAATGGATTGTATAAAGAAAGATCACGATTAAGGGTTGTCTTGCTAAAGGTCTAAATGCACCAGCAGGTCCTGCTAGCTTCCTATGTACCTTCGGTCAAGCGGAGATTCGATATACATCTGCTTCTCCTGAGCCATCAATCCAAAAAAGCCCAACAGCATACTTGCTTGTTTTTCTTTTTAGAATTAAGAAATAGTAGGGGTTTTTTTTTTGTTCTCTAGACAACTGTCCTATAGCTTGGGAACTGGCAGTTAACTGCAGCCTGTCTACACACAGGAGACACATCTTCTGAGTAGGTGTCTGTGGCAAGCTGCACTGGAGCACTTCTGTTACTCTGCAGCTAGCTATCATTTGTCTGTGCACTGTGGTTGGATGCTATTTTCTTGGCAAGTTGCTGGCTGTAGAGTTACCGTTATTGTCTTTGTGAAGCACTAGGTACCATTTACCTCATAAGGAAACAACAAAGCATCGTCAGTGGTGCTTACGTAGCCCTCCATCCTACGTTTCAGAAGAGAAGGGAAGAAGAGAACGGGAGATTTTCAAATATGGTTGGGATTAACAGGTAGCTGACTCACATCTGACTTCCACTGGGACCTGAGTGCCCTCTGAGATCTCCGCCATACAAAACACGTCTGAGAGCTAGTTCAGAAAGGATTATAATGTTGACACCACCAGGCAATCACTTCGACGCTGCAAAAAAAAGAATGAACAATGATGACCACAACTCAACACCACAAAAACCAGTACGATTAAAAAGAGTGACCAACTATCATCCCTGTGACATGGGTCTAGTAGGTAATGTTTTGGCAAAGGAATACATTTCTAAGAGCACTTGATAAAGTTTCATGTGCGTTCTTTCAGTTCCTGTTTCTACAGGGACAGGAGATAGATATAGGTATAGATATATGTATATGTGTGTGTATGTGCATATATATACATACACATGATTTTATTTGTTTTTAATCTGGGCTAATGAAAAAAAAAGCAATTTAATTCCTCAGCCTTGCAAGCCTGACACAGTTTAAGAAGCAGCTTACTCTTGAGACAAAGATGTGAAGGATGTCATGGCTCTGAGTGGCAAGATGCTGCTTTGGGTGCTTCTCTTATCATTGCCTACCCTGTTTCTGCTGGTTTAGAAATCACACAGCAAAAAATCTCACCACAATAACACTAAAATCCTCTGCCTCCCCTCCTCTACACCAGTCAGCCCTTCAGTCACTGAAATGTCACATGCCAGCATTAATACTCTGAAGAGTCGTCTCAATTTCTTCCTGTCTCCTTGTTCTACAGTCCTCTCTCCATACCCCCATCTGTCCCTTACTGACATCTGTGAGTCCCCTCCCTGTCCTCACCAATACACACAAAACTCAGTTACAATTTTTTCCTTTTCTTTCCCTTTCTTTTTTTTTTTTTTTTTGGTTTAAGACCAGAATATGGATAACCCATACTCCAGATATGGTGGTCCCTATTTTTTCACCTTTGAGTCTGAAACTTTGCCTTATTTGTTTATACAAAGTGGGGTGGGATGCTTACTTGGAGATGCAGTCTGTGGATGCACCTGCTTTATACACTACCTGCATTACACAGGTTCAGTCTCAGCTAGGATCTTCAAAATGATTCTTACAAAGCTAACAGAGAGACAAACCTCTGGTTCAAAAGTCCTCTGTTCTGAAAAGCTTCTTGGATTCAAAACTAGGGATCAATAGATGGAGTTTGCTAGCTGGTTTCTATTCTCAGTAAAACCCACCAGTAAAGAGGTTGCCTTGTCCCCGAGACAGCCCGAACTATAACCATCCACGGGGAGAATCTGGAGATTAAGGACAGCACCTCAAATCCTGGCAGCGAGTAAGAGAGTGACAGGAACTGCACATAACCCATCCCACAGGAGAGTGAGGGAGCACACACCCACATAGGGGCTTGTGACAGCCAGATCCACGCAATACAGCATTCACTTTTGTCAGGTCTCCCAGGCAGATGTTGCGGTCATGTTCAGGTGGATTTGGGCAGCTCCTTCAGGAAGGAGGGCCGGGAGAGGTGCAGCTGAGGGACAGCAGGCTGTTTTCCTGAAGCTGATCCTTTTCCTTCCCCGGAGGTGTCCTGGGAGCCTGTTGCACAAGGAGCTGCTTCTTCCAGCCCTCAACGAGAAGAAAGTAGAGAGTTTTCAAATACGTACATCAGCAGACTCTGTCAGGCCCTTAAATGTATTCAGGTTGCTACTTCTTCTGAAAGCAATGCAAGTTTTTCACCCCTACGCTGATTTAAGGAGCTGGGCTGCAGAGTCTTACATTTCCTTCTCTTGCATTTTAATTGTTTTGTTTCCTCCTTCCTGAGCCCTATGTCTGGCAGAAGTAGAGAAGCGATCGTTTCTCACACGCATAAATCAAGAAAATTACCAGCAGGAAATGGCTCACACCCACCACACTGCTCACTGGTACCTCGACGTTTCCTCTGTCATCATCCAAAGAGACAGATCTACCTCTGTTTAGTACAAAGCAACTACCAAAAGTTAAAATAATTACCTACAAAGAGAGTACACGTTTCTTTCATCTAATTAGATAATATGCCCAGGTGTTTAGCACCAAGGCATCTACTTCTTAATTGGAAAAAGTCAAGGACAGAAACTAATTAGCAGCATTAATCAAAAGCAGAGGTCTAATGATAATTAACAACACATCCCCACTACAAACCCAATCCTTTTATTATAAGATGTTCCAAATTGTAAAATTAAATGATCGGAGTTTTACAATAAGTGTTTCCAATTGCCATCCTCTGGCAAAACTCCGCATTACTCCCCCAAAATAAAGAATACTAATCAGACTAAACAATGTCATTTTTTTCACACAATGGCTGTAAGCAGTTTGTCCTGTAATTTGCAAAAACAAATAAAGAAAAATCAAATTCCTAGGTAACTCTCCATATTATTGCAGCCACTGAGTGCCCAGTGGCCAGACAGGTCTGTGTTCTTGCTGGGGCAAAATGCTACCTACCATACTCAAGGAAGTGCTCACACTAGCAAAAAAACCATACGAGCGGAAGGGAAACACACTTAGTCTTGCTAAGGTGGTAGTTTTGCTGCTCTCCACAAGCATGGGAGGCCATAGATCTTAAAAGTGTTGGCAAAGACCTCAAACTTTTGTGAAATAAAGGACTAACGAGCTGCAGCAAAAAAACCCATCAGACCCACTGCCCTCCTGCAAAAGCCTCTGGAGAAGGCAGGGTCGGAGGGCAAATCCCCCCTCTCCAGCTCTCCCCTTCAGCCCTGCCATTTAGGAAACCCTGCAGTTCTCCCAGTGTCAACACATTCAGACACATCCAAGAACACAATCTAAATTTGACGGCTCAGGGTTTTAGGTTCACTGGTGTTCAGCAAACTGAGGCTGCACTGGATTTGCAAGAGGGAGAAACCGCTGGTTTGTCACATTAACTACACTCCTCGCTTCCCTGGGACTCTCCAGGGACCTTCCACCCTCCCTCCACACTTCTACCCAAACTCCTACTTTAACTCTGTTCTTTTCTCGGCTTCCCATTACAGAAGTAGAAATACATCTTCATGGCAAGCTAAAAATTATCATCCCATGTAGAAACATAGTCTGCAGTTAGTTACTGCCAGCTGAGTTGCAAATTACATTATTATAATATTAACAATGATTTTCCTAAGCTCTGACATGTCATTAAGTGATTACTTACAAGAAGGAAAGCATCAAGGGAGGGAAAACCTTAAAACAGCGAGGCTCAGTGTTTGAGACTGCAGGAGTTACACTCTCAAGAACAAGATACCCACAGAAAGAGAAATCTCTGCCTACATCTGTGAAGCCTACTTCCCAGGTCCACCACAGCACATTTTCCACATGGGGCCGCAGCCCTTCACTAGCTGGGTAATTTCTAACACCATTCACTTGCTCTTTTCCCATCTACTCAAACACTCCTGCAAGGCAAAAAATCTTACCTGATTCAAAACTTAAAAGGAGTAGTCAAAACCCAAGGAGAACAGCAGAAACCTTTGCGCTAGACTAACATGTAGGCCAGCCATTTGCAAACAAAATGTCCTGATCCTGACAGCTTTCGTAGGCTGAAAATCCCACTGCTGGGAAATGGAAGACTTTACACTCCTTCTCTACCATTTTAAGGCCCTTTACTCACACGCACTCATGTAAGGATTTAATAATCTCATTTATTTCACTGGGACAATTTGTGCGAGTAAGGCTAAGGATGTATGTAAATGCTTGCAGGGCTACAGTAACACCTAAGTTTCACCACCTCTATTTAGCAACCATACCGTGGTTTGCATGCATTTCATGTTAGATACAGTGCCTGTCAAATACTGAGAAAAATTTCCCAGGGATCTAAGCCGCCAGCTTTCCAGAAGCTGAAGTTTACAAAAGGGAAAACAGAAATAAACCCCCCTGAGGTACAGTCTTCACATGTCCCTCAAATCAAGGTTGTTGGGATTTTTCTTTCTTTTGTACCAAAGAGAGCTGCTACACATTGTCCTCCTCCCAAAGGACTAAGGCAACGGAGACTGTTACTGAACAACACCTTATACAAAATAAATCTAACTACTCTGTCAGCCCGCTACAGCTCCAACACAATCTTTTTATTATTTTGGTATTTCTATGTTACACCTTAGCAAAGAGACAAAGCAAAACAGGAAAAATATGTGTTCATTTCATTCGGTGTGTGGACTAAGAATAATTGCCATCAATATTGATTAACCCTTGGGGACAACACTGAATTTAAAACCCGCAGACAGTGAAATCCCAGCTGATGCATGCTCTGCTTTGAGTAACACTTATTACATGTTTCTATGTTTATATTTATCTGAGAAAACTGTGAAACTAATGGTCCCAAACTGGGAATAATATGTTATCATATGCTCCAGGATTGTGCAGTTTCTGCAGCTCTCTACCCCTACCAGGTGCTAATCAATGACAGGTTGATTAAAGTTCTTCCAAAACTGAGTAGTCTGAAAAAATTCAAACCGTTTCTGAGTGTTTAGCAGCCCCAGAAAGCATTTGATAGTCTTCTAGCTCAGTGCTGGTTTTTAATGAATATAAATCACCAGAGAGCAGGTTCTGTACCACCTTACTGCAAACCCTACTAGGTTAATTGGCTTCACTGAGGTGGCATGAGTTCATGCAGAATTTGGCTTAACAATTCATACCTATATTGTTTTAGTTATCGCACTACAGGCAGTGAAAACTATGGGCCAGGTACCAAATTCACTGTTAGTGCGATACCAAATCCCACTCAGTTGTGGGATATACCAAGGCATCAAAGGCTAGCAGAATCATTTTAATAAAGAGGACAAGTTGTTAGTAATATTAGCCAGGCAAATTAATTCTCTGTAATCTATCTTCCAATTAGTAAGTATTAAACCAGAATTTTTTCACATGTATTTTATACTTAAACTGTACAACAATTTCATCCATGGCTTACTCCATGCCTAGAAATGGAGTTTTCACGGGGGCTTTGCGTGAAGGTTCCCATGATTGTTTTCATTACACTCAGTGCTGTTATGTGATGATACAGTATTGTGTTTAGTTACCGGAAGTACTCATTATAGTAGACATTTTAAACGTAAGAAAATATTCAGTAAATGTTCTGATTTTGTTTTGTTTGGGTTTTTTTACTTAAGACTTCTCTGTTTGTATTATAACTACCTCACATGCAGGAGAAAGTATTTAATTAATAGGACAGAAAAGGGCATGCTGTATTCAATCAAGTAACGAAACACTACCGTGATTTTAAATTAAAGCTTCAACCATTAAAAAAGAAGCGATCTAAAGGATTGATCTGTGCATCTGGCTTGCAAACAGCCATGTCCAAAGCACAGAGATGTAGTTACATGGAAAAGAGTTCATATATTAACTTGTTTGTACAAAAACTGTCTTCAGGCCATTAGTACTACTAGTAGTAGTAAAAGTAGATTTGGATTTTTTCTATACAACTCACTTAGAGTAAGTTATAAAAATATGCAGTAATAGCTGAAAAAGTCCTTTGTCATTACATATAGGAAAAAGTGGTAACTTGGATTTTTTTCCAAGGTTTAGACTTCCTTTAGGAAAGGAGGTGTGGTACTTCCTAAAAGGTTAATTTTACACTGGAAAGTGGCCACATCTTCCCAACCAAAGTAAGTGTCCCATCTAGAAGCATAATCATGGACTTCCATTATAAGGCAAGGATAAGCACTGTTTCCTGCCCACCCATCTGGGAGGTATATATGTACATGGTCCTCATGCATAGGAACCCCTATAACTATCCTAGAACTGTGAAATACTGAATGAACTTCACTGTACTTGCTGAAAACTTTCTTTTTAATCCCTGACTAGATCTTCAGCCAAAGTTTCAAAGCAGGTAAGAGTTACATTTCAAAGTGCTCTCTTCTTCATAAGAACATTGCACTGTGTGCGACAGCCAAAGAGCGGGGCCATGGGCAAGTACTGTCTAGCAATCTTTCCTACCTGTCATATAAAGTTGCACAGAAATTTAACCAAATTTTGGTTAAGATCGCTTAACAAGTGGTAAGTTGCCAATACTGATTCCAACCAGAAATGAAAGGCTTATTAAGACCTCCATTTTCAAACACAAACCATATTTTAGAGAGCACATAAAAGTCACTATAATACTGAGAAAATGCTTCCCATCTTTAGTTCTTTTCTTCCAGACAAAGAGTATGGGACAAATTTTGGGATGAAAAGTATTTACTAGACAACAGGGAGTCACCTTCTACACCTCCCTAGTCCAAGGAGGAAAGTACAACGTCATGTTTCCAGTTGTGATTCTCTACATAATAAACCATGTAGAGATCAAATTAAATTTTGCAGATCATGGTAAGCAAGGATTCAGTCTAGCACCTGCATATCCCCTGAGAAAATGATCAAGGTTACTTAAGGCAGCAGTTTTCAGAGAAAAGTTAGCAGGTTCTCTAGAATAAACAGTATTGAAAGGTAATATTTGTCATTGCAGTTACAGAAGTGCCTAAAAATCCCAGCCAAAGATCAGAAATCAGCAGTAGTCACCTTTTATATGCACATGGCCTGACAGCTATCTTTACCCAGAGCGAGCTCATTACCTACATGACTCACAATACAACACAGGCAGGACGCAGTGCAAGGCATGTAAGACAGAAGAAACAGAACCTGTACAGCAAGGACCTCCACAGCCCAGGTGTAGAGGCTTAGGCAAGGAAAAGATCTGATGGACAATCCATTTTCTGTAAACACGAAACAGAATCTTTCCCTGTGCAGTTGAAATGCCACCAGGTCTACGTAACATTGAGTTTCACATGCCTTGGCATGCCTGCAGATTTTCTTTCTTCTACATGGCAGCTGTATGTAGGAACTCATCTATATTCCTGGAGCCATTATGCCTGTTAGGTTCACGTGGAGTTTGGAGCCTTCACAGTACCTGAAACTCCACAAGGAACCTCTGGGAGTTCACAGGCACTGAAACAGCCCATGTTCACAAAATCCTGTTATCCCTAAGCACACCTGGCTGGGACGTCCTGCAGTCTGAGTCTGTTCTCCTGATTCTGCAGCCATAAGGACATAAGCTCAGTCAGACTTCATCATGCCTAAAATTCAGTTGTACCTGTGTCCTGTCCCCTGCAGCAGCCAGCAGCACAGACCTCAGGAATAATGTAAAAATGGATTAAGCGTCTAGTCATACCTTAACATTTAATTTCATCCGCCACTTTAATCTATCCAGTAGCCCACTGACAGCTGGGAAGTATTGCAAAATATTTCTACCCTGCATAATTTCACACTAGCAGTAAACTTTGTTTGCCTGCTCCCTTTTCCAGATAATTTCTGAACATGCTGAACAGTGCAGACCCAACATATGCCTATGTGTAAGAAAAACATCCTGCACCCACTGTCTAACCTATCCTAGAGTCCTACATTCCCTCATACTCCAAAAATAACCAAGGGTTGTGCTTGGCACCCCACCAGAAATGTATGGCCTCTCAGGCACCGCCACCAAAGGCAGTAAGTGACACCTTTCCTTGCCCACCCAAGTTGAGGATGAGGCAACTTCTCTCTCCCATTAGGATTAATTGGCCTGCAAGGTGAGACACAGGGGTGACACAGGTGACACCTGAAGGTGACAGGCCACATCCTAGAGACATCTAAGACTGGAACTGGATTTTAAGCAATCTTTCAAGAAACAAAAGATTTCTTAGTAAAAAGGACAAGGATCTCACCAGTTTGCTAAGCCTACAAAGGGACAAGGAAGTTGGGCCAAAATTAAGAAATTTGCCTGTTTATTACAATTTGAGTCAAAACACAGAAGTGGTAAAAATTGACTGAAATGAGTCATTTGCAAGGTACTGAAGTAATACCATAAACCTACTCTGTCTCTCGGCTTTGCACAGTGAAATCTTTCAAAACAAATAAGCATAAGCATCTTTCGCAGAGACTTGCACAGAAACCACACCTCTCTGCCACCAAATCTGAAAGCATGTCAAAGCATATGACCAACACAAGAAGACAGATTAAAGATATGCATGAATAACAAAAAATGGCTCCTATTTTTAGTGGTCCATGATACGCTGGAGGGTTTAATAAAGTACATTTGAGTTCTGCTAAGAGAGGTCTCACTCTTCCAAAGTGTTGATGAAATCTTATTAACACAAAATCGAAGAGCATAAATAGGTGTATATCTAATTTTAATGCAAGTACTTTCTACAAGACTTCCAAAGTAGTGCTCCTCAATGTCTTTTCCAATACTTTTTCCTAGAGAAACAGCATCACCTTCAGGCCAAAAAAGATCACATTCCAATTTCTTTAGTCAGGAAAGACTTAAAAATTACTTCTCAAAATCTTGCACGTTTTTTATTTCTT
Source organism: Fulmarus glacialis (assembly GCF_000690835.1). Classification (NCBI taxonomy): domain Eukaryota; kingdom Metazoa; phylum Chordata; class Aves; order Procellariiformes; family Procellariidae; genus Fulmarus; species Fulmarus glacialis. The sequence goes on along the minus strand of NW_009194996.1, from coordinate 5,665 downwards.
TCTGATCCTCGATTGCAAAACATGAACATACAAAAAAAATTTTATAGGGCTGTACACAAATTAAAAAAAAAAAAAATGGGGGGAAGGGGCAGTCTCTCCTAGTTTTGGATCCACTGAAGTTTCAGAACAGTCCACACAGTTGAGCTCAGAACAAAATAAAGATAGCAAAACCACAAATTTTTAAAGATCACAAAACCAGAAGGTTTAATAGAAAGAGATGTATCAGAAGTAAATAATCAGGGAAAGTTATCTAAAGATGGCTACACCTGGAAATAGTATAACAGTGTTCTCCCTAACACTATCACTAAATCAGGTGCACCAGTACTGATGTTGACAACAAGCATAGCAATTGGAAGACAGGCTCACAGCACTTTATACTAGTTTTAATTAATTCCCAGCATTTATATACTCAGTGAAACCCTGCCTGTACAGAGGATCAGCCCTTACTAAAGGTATCAGCACTGGGAAAGTAGTAGGATGTAAGAAGACTTGGACTTTGGACTCGATGATCTTAGAGGTCTTTTCCAACCTTAATGATTCTATAATGATTCTAAGAAGAAATAAAGTAACGCAGGATATGGAAAAGTTGAGGATATCTCAACTGGATGTGTGAGATTAAATGAGTGCCCCACGAATTCACAAAGAAAATAAGAGCACCTCAGACCTGTCTTTCTACATCTTTCTTTATTCTCTCTTTCTTTGCAACGGGCCAGTTTTACTAACAAACCTACCAGTAGCCAACTCCTATAGCAATTATTTTGCAACCTGAAATCCCCAATAACAATAATACAGTCAAAAAGGTCAACGTGGTGTATGAATGGCAGAAAACAGGATGTTTCGGTGTGTGCAAGCAGAAGAAGCTATCAGCAGAAATTAGGTCAAGCCAAACAAGACCTACACACACATTAGAAATTTCCTTCATATCAGGGAAAAAACCAGATGTACCAGTGCATAACTTCAGGATAAATACCAGCTTGTTGAGCTATTTTGAAATGATCGTTTGAATTATTTTCATGCTACTGCCTGTCCAGGGCTATGGCATACACACATTACCATCTTTAATAGTAAAAACTATTGAGCACAATTAGGCTGAGCAGCCACAAGAGAGGAGGTGTGACAATGGCCTATTATTCCCAAAAGGCGGGGAACTACCATTCTGTGCAGCACAGCATGGGGACTGCCATGTGCATTTAGCTGCTGTGCTTACCCCTCCAGTTCTGCAGCAGCAGTCGCACCCACAGACCTGCCCACAGCTGGCAATTCTTTGGCTTGTCTAGATACCACAGTAGCTCCAGAGAGGAATGGGATGACCTTTTTGTCATGTCCCAGGCTGGCTTGTTGTGATATGCTGAGAATACTTTGGACCTCTGAACAATCTCCATAAGCTTCGGCCCACGCAGACAGCGATGGTCTGAACTTGCATCAGTCTAGACTGATGAGACTTTCCTTCCAGACAGCTCTGCAATCAAAAACTGAATAGCAAAGTGACAACTGAAAAGAGAGGCAGTTTACCAGTGTTAAAATCTAACTTTTAACCCAGGTGCTGTGTGTTAAGATTCCCGCTTCAAATTCAGACATAAAGTACTAAAACACAGAAGGAAATGTTTCTGCCATTGCCCTAATGAAAGACCAACCTCTCTCTCTCTGCTCAGAACAGAACAAATTAATGAGAGTGACTTCTTCTATGTTAGTTAACCTTTTGTAAACTTTGCCTTTCTTATATTAGTTTTGAATCTAGTTTTAAAACTTCCTGCTCTTTTAACAATCATGTATTTCATGGGTTAGCAGTGGCACATATAATCCTGCGGAATAATTTTACTGTTAATTTTACAATTAAATTTGATTCATTGTAACAGATGAATCACAGTGAACTCTCCAGACTATTTTATGTAACCTTATGTTGCAACAAGAGAAACTGAGAAATAGTGGGCAGATGCCTTCATTGAACAGGAAATTTAGCATCTCAGTTACTTCCTCAAAATGCCTTCCTCCCTCCCCAGTGTCGGCTTTAGACAGCATGTTTCACATGTAACAAGCTGCTCTTCATCCAGGGTTGACCTTGTAAAAGTAACGCATCAGATGATCTCTCAGAGAGCAACTGATCAACCAGTTACATGCACACAAATAGATATTTATGTATAAACACACACATGTGCACACACACACATACACACACTAACAGAACTAAGAAAATAATTGTCTGTGATACCAGTGTATTTAGTCTGTGCAATTTCTTCTGGATTTTCTTTGAAGAATAATGTCAGTGTTTACTATGGAAGAGCCCAAGGCCAGGCTTCCCATTTCACTTAAAAATTCCACAGGCAATTTTTTACACAAAATGCAACAGATGGAGCCATTCTCTACATTAAAACAAACCCAAAACCTAAACCAAAACCAAAACCAAAACAAAAACAAAAAAAACCCCAAACAAACAAAAAACCACAAACCAAACAAACAAACAAACAACCTCCCCCCCCAAAAAAACCTACTGGTGTTTTCATTACAGAATCTTATTCCTGGTATAGCTGAGCATCCCTGTGGCTTCAGTACAGTTTTTCTTTCATGGGAAATGCAAGCTGAGCTGCCAAAATCGAGAGACTTCATACTTTGCACTAGCCAAATCTTCACTATTCCTTGCTTGTAGTCCTACTCTCCTCCCCATCTGCCTTGGGTCAGTAACTGAGTGAGAGTACTTTGCTGAGTGCTCTGGAATCAGGAGCAGCTAGGAGTGGAAGTAATATTTCAGCACCCAAGGATACATTTACCTCTAAGTCACTGACAGATCATTATGGGACGAAATTTATGTTTATATTGGTAATAGCTATAACCAGGTGACTTGACCAAAAATTTGTGAAAACTGAGTTCTAGCTCTCCTTTGCCAGCAACATACAGGTCGACCTTGGACAAGTCACTTCTGACTTTAATCCTAGTTACAAGAACTGCCAACAACCTGTAACTCACCCTAAAATCACCAGGGGTTGGAAGGGTCAAGCACCTTTGAAAACAGACCTTCTTACCTCTCTGCCTTAGTCATCTCACCTATGAAATAACAGTATTTTCCCATCCCCTGCAAAGGGCTCTGAAGCCCATGGAAGGAAAACCCTACTTCAATAGAAATAACAAGTATGATGTTATGAAAAATTAGTCCAAATAAGGAAAGAGTTTCCTTATTTAAAAACTAAACAAATGCAGGAAAGGCATAATCCCAGTGATGGGAAACAATGTAAGAAAGACCCTGAGGCTAGTTAGAAAGAAAAACATTCTGTGTGGAGGAAGAAAGCAGAACATTAACAGATACCGCATGTAAGCGAGAGGGATTTTAACTTAGGAGAAGGATCAAGTGCTCTTCAGGTAATTCAGCAACCTTGCAGCTCAAGGATACACTACCAGCCAAGGCAAAAATTCAGCTCTGGGTACTCTCTGTTAGTCTGAGCAAAAGGAATAAGCCAGCAGCTACGGAAAGGAAAAAGCAAAGGCAAAAAAAGTTAACCCTAAAGTTAAAATATTCAGTGATACCAGAGATCGTGAAGGTGGCTTTGAGCATGGGTAAAGGATAACACAGATACCAGCACACAACTGATACGGCAAACTGCAATTTTATTGTAAGAGGTTTACAAACAAGCTTAGTCAGCAGTCACTGCGTGGATGTAAACAGTTCCCTGTGGCTGCTAGCTGGGGATGTATAAAAAGGGAACCTGATCCACTGTATCTTCTGCTACACCTTTTCGGAAAGGCTTCCTTGGAAAGGTTTTTCAAAGTTTTTCTGGCTTTTTTGCCAATCGCTCAGGCTGAAGGCTGGTGTCCTACTCCTCCCAGCAAAATTCTTCTCCCTTTTCCTCTACAAATATTGGCGAATAACAATCTCCCATAATATGGTCTCCTTTTTGCTGGCTTCCTCATCACAAGGTAGGTAGGTAGGCAAGCAGGTGAAGGAGTCCCTGCATCTGAAGAGTCAAAGGCAAAGTACCTGATTCCTGCGTGAGCCAAAGCTGCTCTTTCCCCTCCTCTGCTGTTGCTCACTTAAGCACTCACCTTGTTCCCCTCACCACTCTCTCTCCCCCATACAATGGACCCAATGACTTGAAGGTTGCTTCATTCCTCCTGTACCTAGGCCAGACAGAAGGTTCACTGGATGACCAAGTGACAGCATTATCACTGGAGACAATGAGGAAGGCTGGCAAGAAAGCTGAAGATCTCACTTTTTGCTGTATTTATAGTTTAAAGGAGTGGAGAGGCAAGGAATGATCAGAAAAAGGGAGAAGGAAATGTAAAAAATGCGCAGCTAAATTTCAGTCTCTTCAGCATGAAGTGCTGGGAGACCACAAAAGCCAGTGAATTAATCTGATAGGCAGGAAAAAACAACAGAGTTTGGGGGAACTTCTGCAAAGATGGCAGGAAATTAGACGTTTCACTAAAGATAATGCTGAAAAAGCAGTTAACAAAAAAATAGAAAAGGTAAAACAGCCTTAAGAAAAAAAATGTGTGGAGCAAGTGAAACAGCAACAACAAAATAAAAATTAGGACACCTTTATGTTTGGATAGGCAGAAGCTGAGTGAGCCATGGGAAGGTAGTGTCAGAGATATAAAGCAGAGGTAGACATGCCGAAAGGCACAGTACTACTGTGGCAGAACCGACCAAGGCAGAATATCATTCAAATTTCGATTGTCCTTCTGATTTTCATTCCAGACTCTGCTTCCAGGTGAACATTCTGCCCTTCAAAAAGTTCATTTGGAACTGGAATTGAGAAACACAAATAATGGTGCCACATATAATACTCACTCATGAGACAAACTCATGCAAAGACATACAGTGAATTCAGCCTGTTTGGAGTTTCTAGTCAGAACTGGGACTTTTTCAGTTTGCATCTCAGATCCAAAGTTATTTTTTCATGAAGTAAAATGGAGAAAAACTCTCTTCACTACCTTTGAGTTATTCATGGGCTAAAGCAATGTATATATTTAACCGGAAAGTTTGTAGACACCTAAAAGATGGTGATTGGAAATCTCAGGTTTGCTTTGCCTTGCATGGCTTAAGGACGTGCAGCATAACCTCATGTCCAACTGCCAAAGAACTCCCAAAATTACACGTGTCTTCCTCCGTGAAGAAACAGAGGCGGACGGACAAGGAGGTGTAGTCAGTGAGGATGCAGGTGCGGTGGGGCACTAACCAGACCTGGTTTCTTACCCCTTGCTCGCCTCAGGTAGCTACCAAGATCTTCTTGTGAAGATCCCTCACATGACATGATACAGGCTGTATTTAATACCACATCACTGCTGTTTTCGCTATCAGAAAATACTTGGACAGAGGACACCTCATCCATTTGGGTGCCCATTAAGGTAAATATTTACAAAGCACTTAGCAGCAGCACCACATTCTCTCGACACCAAGGACCACAACCGAGGAACGGGATCAGCAAGCGCCTTCGCAGCTTTCCGCCGAGATGGGGCGGGGGGGAGGAGGAGCGAGGCCGGTAAAAGAACGCGAAACAAGCGCAGAAACCGCTTTCCGCGAGTGTGGGGGGGGAACCTTTGCTCCGCCAGGGGAGCCACCGGCGAGGCGCAGACCCCGCTCCGGATGAAGGGGCGCCCTAAAGCCCGGGCCCAACGGCCCTAACGGACACCACTACCCCTCAACGCTGCCCTATCTCCCCGCATCGGGCGGGGC